>NC_026159.1:612610-637864 GCF_000512975.1 Sesamum indicum
GGGGGGGGAAGAGACCAAAGAAATCAAGGCGGTGGGGCACATAATGATCCAAATTTTATTTCCCTTATTATCCCCGTAACCCTAGTCAATACAAGAAATTAACCTAATTCCTGTTTACTCTGGTTCCAATTCCTGCAACTGCTGCTAATGAGGCCACCTAAAGAGGCTCCTGATACATAAAAAAGTGGGTGTCGGACGTTTCTGATCAAAAAGATTTTATCAAACCCAGTTGATTAACTTGGAGTTGTATCACAAAACCACTCTCTGTTTACATGACATACTAGACCACGACTAAACAATGAAATCACACAACATCACGGATAAAAGACCACAAGTAAATTACTCCATGTTAAACCAATTCCAGATGCGTATGAACTGAAAAAAGAGCTTACGATTCCCCCCGAGATGAAGAAGAACCAAATGGCCGCTTAAATTGAGGGTTCATATACACCTCATCCCGCAATCGCTTCATCTCTCTACAAAAAAATTAACGACTTCAACGTTAACAAGGTGAAGAAAACACACCAGAAAAAACAACCAAAACAAAACAAATTCAAAAATACTAAAAGAGTAAAACATTCTCTTTTATATCTCCGAACAAAAGAAAAAAACTAACCTTAGCAGCCTCCTCCCTTGAGAAAAAGGGAAAAGCGGAGAACAGATCTAATCTATACAAACCAAGCAGGAACCGGAAAATCGTCCGGATCAAACTAAACTTCAGAATTTGGATAAATCCTTTCTTCTCTATTCAATTTTGTCTGCAACAACAGGAAATGAAGTTCCGAGAGATAGACCAAAACCAAGAGGTAAATTGTTGAGAGGAGAAGATGTTTAGTGAAGTTTTATGTGAAAGAGGAAATGTTTTACTCCTATTACGTGACCCTCCAGTTTTTATATTCATCCAAAATTTCGAAACTTTTAGGCTTTTTTGGTGCTGAAGCGGCTGCTTATGGGCTTCCAACTCTGTAATAAAATACATCTCTCCAAATGGATTGGGCTCTAACTCCTAAAATCTCCATCATCATTTTCTAAGCCCACCCAAATTGAAATTTCAGCAATATTTTTATGTTTTCTCACTTTTTATGATGAATATCAAAAGTTGTAAATATTTACTCAAATGAGAGGCAAAAACGGGGAGACAACAAGTAGAGGAACGAAATTCTTGTTATTGTAGTACAATGACTTTTGGATTGGTGTGGGCGTTTTCAATTGTGCCGCTATAATTTTTTTACTGCAGTTATTTACTCGAATTATGAGATATTTTTAATAATGAACGTTATCTAAAAAGATAAAATAAGAAGAAATAAAACTTCTTGCTATGATAGAATATTCAGGATTTGTGTATTCAGAGTTCAGTGATTCGATATTAATAATGCATGATTTCAGGAGTAATTTGTGGATGAACAGATTATATCTTCATCTTAACAATAAATACACGAGTGTTACTTAAAAGTTAACTAATCTTGTAATGAATAATACTTTACAAGTTTGTCGTTTTGTAATAAATCAAACAGGATGTGATGTAGTGATAATTAAAGAGATTGTCTTTAATTGTTGTTAATTCATTATTTAGTGATGCTTTTAGGAATATTTAGTTTTAGCAATCAGGCTAGTCATTTTGAGGAGTGAATTTTTTTTTCTTTTTTCTTTTTTAATATTTATATTTTACCCAATTATCTCTAAATCCATATATTAATCATTTCATAACGCTTTATTTGAAATTTTTTCAAATAAAAATTGAATTTGAATGCGAACCAAAGCAGATTTCAATTCGGACCCATTGGGCTTTTCAATCCTATAAGTGTTTTGGACTGGCCTTTTAGGTCTAGTGATCCGTCCAGGAATAATCTATCGTGCTATCACTTGATATATCAGCCTGGTTTGCATCAATTTCCAGAAACCTATAGCCCCAATTACACCTTGACGGACGTGTGAAGAAAGCCTGTATTGATATTTTCAATGAAAAATCTGATTCAAAATCCAAAACCTCTCCAATAAAAGCGGAGTTGACGCGAATTCAACTCTTGGGAGCGTGTGTGAGTGGGTATGTACGTGGGTTAAAAAAAAAAAAAGGAATTGACGCGAATTCGACCAATTTGATTGAAATGTTGAATTTTTTTATTTTATTAATGATTAAAGTATACTCGATAAATGCAATTAATTGAATTAAACTTAAACAAAAAAAATAAAATGAAAAAATCAATCTGAACTAGTAAAAAAAATTAATTGAAAATTATTGAACTGAGAATTATTTACTCTAACGAGCATAAATAGTATAAATAGATACATAAGCATAGCATTGGCCTAACTCAATTGACGAAATTGGGGTTCCATGGCTCTAAGGGAGTGTTTGCAAAAAATTCTATTTTTAAAGAAATGATTTTTGTAGAAAAAATTAGAAGTTGTAGTAGAATCAAAAGTGGGTAGTGTTTGTAAAAAGGGTGAAAAGCAACTAAATTGGATAGTATTTGGAGAAAAATCTTTTAGAATAAACTTAATTGGTGAAAGATTTTTTTGTCCCGATGTGTTAAAAAGATACTATCTTTTTACTTATTATTTCGCTTGTTGTTTGTCACTATTAATTATTTTTTCACAAAATATCATAAATTTTATTTCGATTATAAGTATTTCATATTTATATTTTTAAAATATTAAAAAAATATATTTAATTTAATAATGCTCCCAGTAAGTAATATAATTATTGATTTATACACAATGACTAAAGTTGCATGATTTCAAAAAATAATTAATCATAAGTGGGTGTTGATTATATATGTTATGTGATATAGATGAATACTATATGCTTTTTATTTTTATTGATAGTTATTAGATATTGATGGTTGTAATCGACTTATTAAAAAAAATGATTGCTTACACTTGAAAGAATTAAAAAATAATAATACATAAGCATAGACAGGGAACTTTGAAGATTTGTAAATTTTATATGTACATTTACACATACCAGAAGTACATATTAAATTAAGAATTTTCCAGAATATTACATTCACCTTACTATCCAAAAATGGTTAAAAAAAAAGGGTTTGAAGGAGGCCTCAAAATCATCAGAATCTCACTCACATGGATTCAACTAAATGTTAAAGGCCTGAGAAAAAGTAGGCAAAACATTAGTTAATTGTCTGGTTGGCGGCTGGAGTTCTCTGTAGATTAACAAGTGAATAGTATGCTCCTTTTGGCCCTCTAGCCAGCAAGGAAGAATGAGTCCCTTTCTCAACCACTTTTCCCTTGTCCAAGACAGCAATTGTGTCACAGTTCTGTATGGTACTCAGCCTGTGTGCAACTACCACACTAGTTCTTCCCACCATCACTCTCTCAAGCGCATCCTGTACCACTTTCTCCGACTGCGTGTCCAACGCACTTGTGGCCTCGTCTAGTAACAAGATTGCAGGATTTTTCAGTATGGCACGAGCTATTGCGATTCTCTGCTTCTGTCCGCCGGATAGCTGCAGTCCTCTGTCTCCACAGAATGTGTTGTAGCCGTCTTTTAGTCCAGCGATGAAGTCATGTGCATTGGCTGCTTTGGATGCTTCAATGATCTCAGCTTCATCGATGTCTTCTGATGCTCCGTAAGTGATGTTCTGTCGTATGGTACCGGCAAATAGTGTTGGTTCTTGGCTAACAAGTGCAATGTGCTTCCTCAGTGACCTCAGATGATATGACTTGATATCTCGTCCATCGATTTTCACCACGCCTCGTAATGGATCATAGAATCTTTGTATGAGGCCTATTATAGTTGATTTCCCTGAGCCACTTTGTCCTACTAGTGCAGTTGATTTTCCTGCCTCAATGTAGATGGAAAAGCCTTTGAAGATGATTGTGTTTGGTCTAGCCGGATAGGCAAAATCAACATCACGAAGCTCGACATGGCCGGTTAGCTTATCGGTCTTGTAGCCGTCTGGATCTTCTGGTTCGATCAAGGAATACCGATCCAAAACAGCAAAAACGGATCCTACTGCATCTGCCCCTTTGGCTAGATCATTGGTCATAGTTCCAGCATCGGCTATGACACGGCCCGTGCTCACCAAGATCATGAAAGTCTGAAATAGAGCCTTTGCTCCAATGAAGCCCTCTGCTATAAGTTTGCCACCATACCAAAAGTCTAAGGCCCAAGTGCATGTCATGAGACTTTGGGAGGTACCGAGCCCAATGCCTGCGAACCATGACTGTCGTATGCTTTCTTTTTTAGGCCCTTCTTGGGTTTTCTCAAGCATTTCGAGGATTCGAGCCTGGGAAGAGAAGGCCGTCACAGTACGAAGATTGGAGACGGCTTCTGCTGCAAGCTTGCTACTCTCATCTTGAGCTTTCATTGCCTTTTTCGACATGTTCTTTAGCAGGACGCGCTTGCAGTAGTAGCAGATGATGATTAGGGGCTGTACAGCTATCATTACTAAAGCAAGCTTCCAAGCAATGGCAAGACCCATCGTGCAAGCTATGGTTACTGCAGAGAATGTCTGGATGAGCAGTGCCATCCGATCACCTACCAGAGACCTCACCTGTATTAGACATCAAAATACTGTTACACTCATATGACGATAGCTGCACAAATTGTTTTTCTCCTATGAAGGCTCCTAAGTTTTCCATGTTTCAAATGGCAGAATGCATAATATGTACTAGCATATAATTGAACTGTGGCTAGTGAACATACCACATTGGCATCTTTGGCTAGTCTAGAGCATACAGCACCCGTGGCATTCTCATCCTGATCGAACCAACCAATTTCAAAAGTAAGCATCTTCGACAACATTCTCTCTCTGATTCTCTTTGTCAGATGCTCTCCCATTGCAGCAAAGTTGTAGTGTTGGCAAACATTGATCAAGAGTGAGAACACAGCCAACCCGAGAAAACACAACGAATATATTTTTATCTTCTCCTTGATCACACTATGATCTTGTTGAAAATAAACTGATATCACCGATCCCAATGCAAATGCATATAGTGGCTGAATAGCACCAAACAATATTGCACTTATACTACCCATCGTTGCTTGCTTCCACTCTGGCAAATTCATAGCCAGTAATCTTCTAAATGAAGGCTTCGAGAAAACTTGATCACTGAACACGATTGTCACATCTACTCCTCGGCTTGGTGCAGCCGAATTGGCTGAACTGGACCGGCTGACTATTGAGAGCCGTCTGCTGCTCGTGTTGTGGATGTCGTTGTTTGTTAGGGATGCTGGTCCAACACTATTAGGAGTGGTGAATTCTTTGGTTTTCTCAGTTTGTTGGAGGCGAACTAGTGAAGAGTAGAGGCCATTTTCATCTTGTATAAGCTCATCATGTGAACCCATCGACATGACCTGGCCGTTTTGGACAACTGCAATAAGGTCAGCATTGCGGATGGTGGAAAGACGATGGGCTATGATGATGGTGGTGCGTCCAACGGCTGCCTTGTCAAGAGCTTCTTGGACGACTCGTTCAGATTCTGAGTCAAGAGCACTCGTGGCCTCATCAAGTAGAAGAATTTTGGGTGCCTTGATTATGGCTCTAGCTATTGCTATTCTCTGCTTCTGGCCTCCAGACATCTGCACTCCTCTCTCACCAACCTGCAACCAGACACATTTTTCATTTACCACTAGCAGCTGTTATGCAATTATCACACACCAAAAATCATCAAAACAGTCCAAAACTCTTAGTAATATCGAATAACTATGCGCAAACAAAGTTAATCACCATGGTGCAGTTTTCACTTTCCTACAGGAAATAAAGACAACCTGTCGTTTTAGTACGTGGAATTATGTCAAGTCATAAACAAATTTAGTCAAACTAAATACTTAATTAGATGACTAATGAGTTTGGTGCAAAAGATTGCTCATGTCTGGCTGGAAGACAGATCATTTACCGATTCCTAAAATCCAAAATTCCAACTAATGAAAAACGGACGTGAAGAAACAGTCATCCGGAGAAGGTAGTATGCAAATACTGGAACTTTGTGCATGCACATATTTTGTGGAGTTCATGGGTTACACACTGATTATTAGTTTTAACGTGGCTGTAGAACCTCTCCAGATTAAGATATCCTACATAAACTTTGGAAGGCAGAGATGAAGAGTTGATGAGGTTCCACATTTAGAGAAAACAGGAGAAAGTCATCATGTGTTGCACAAAATAGGACAAATAGTTTTCAATACCATACTAATGGTTGTCACTTGTCATGGTGTCTCCACTTTGTTAATATGTGGAGGCATATAACATCAACAACCAAAAAGAAACAGTAGGTCTTCAAGGGTCTTCCAAAACAATAAAATCGAAATACAATAATGCTGTGAACAACATAATCTTGAAATTATACTTAGTGAATGATAAGGGCAGAAGGCGAAAAGCTATAGGCCAGGCCTGAAAATTTACCTGAGTGTCATAACCTTGAGGCAACTGAGTGATGAAGTTATGAGCATTAGAAGCCTTGGCAGCCTCTATGACCTCTTCCATAGATGCGTCTTCTTTGCCGAATAGTATGTTCTCCTTAATTGAGGTAGCGAAGAGAGCCGGCTCCTGACTAACCAAGCCCATTTGTGACCTTAGCCACTTGAGTTGCAACTTGTCGATGGCTACTCCATCAAGGAGAATTTCACCACCAAGTGGATCATAAAATCTCTGCAACAGAGCAATCACTGTTGACTTTCCGGATCCACTTCCACCCACTAATGCCACAGTCTTTCCTGCCGGGACTTTCAGATTAAAATCTTCGAAAATTATGCTTTCAGGTCTCGACGGATAGGCAAATTCAATGTGTTTAAACTCAACTTCTCCAGATACATTCTGTAGTATTTGGCCTTCCACACTGTCCGAATCGATTTTGGGAACTCTGTTAATGACTTCCTTTATACGTTCTGCGGCCGCACTCGCTTCAGAAAAATACTTCACATTGGACAAGCCCGAACCCAGTGATCTGTTCAACAAAAATATAAAGAGTTCAACTATACATATAGACAATAGGAAAACGTTGATTATAAACATAACAATTATTTGACAAGACGTGCTGTAATGGACAGAGGGAAAGAAGGATCCTTACAGTCCACCAATAGCAATTGCAGCTCCAACAGCAAAAACGGTGCCTCCTTCAGCGCCATGGTACATGACCAATCGACTGCCATAGTAAGACATGAAGGACCAAATTGCAAAGACAACACCGTTGCTGCCGATGGCTAAACCTTTGGCTAATCCTTGCCTCAGTCCCAACTTCACAGTCCCCTGAAGAGCAGCAGAATATGCAGCAATAGTCTTGCTCTCTCCAACAAAGGAATAAACCGTGCGGACGGAAGAGATGGCTTGTTCTACTATTGCACCAGCTTTGCTGTACTCGTCCCTGACTTTTCTTGCAATGCTCATCAGAGTCCTGCCGTACATCAAACCTGGTATGAGTAGGAATACTACAAATGGAAATCCCACGATTGCTAATCTCCACAACATGATGAATGCCGCGATATAGGATCCAAAGAACGTCGAGAGATTCATGATGAAAACCGGAACCTGTTGGCGAGATCAAGAATGTTAGAGATGTAATCAACCTAATGAAAAGATATATATTTTTTTAAGATAGAAAGAATGTACTAACTATAACCTTTTCACTAATGGCGTCCTGAATTATTAGACTATCACTGGAAACACTTTCGATGACCTCAGCCGTGCTGGTTACATGCAAATCAAAGTAGCCGACGTCTTGCCTCATTACAGCTTTCAAGTATCTTGTCCTTAACCTTGAAGCTTGTCTTTCTGCTGTTCTTGTCCAACAATATCCCTCTGAACATCCCAAAAATATTTAAGCAAGAAATTGAAGCTGAAGTTCAAGGTAAGAATATTTACAACGTTTTAATACAAGTCCGAGAAACACCTACCAAGAAAACAAGCGACCCATTGCGCGCAAGCCATGTAGCAAAGAACAAGTGCATTCTGAATCCCAAGAAAAATAATTAATTAGCCACAAATAAATAGCCTGGAGAAGAAAGCTTCAATAAATTGATTAAGATCCTCATCGATCATGCTGCCAAAATTTGTCAAGACTACTCCTACACCAAATTAATTGATCATATGCTACACGGAAAATTACAAACACGAAAATCAAACCCCATAAACACGAAAAATACAAAGTAAAAAAAGGAAAAATAATAAACTAAACAAACAAATGCCCTCTTGGGTTCTACCATAAAACCAAAACAAACTGGAAAAAGAAAAGGAAAATTTTGTAATGATTATTGTCTGAATAAAGGGTGGCTGCACACTTGACGAAACATTCCCCCCCACAAAAAAAAAAGAAAAAGAAAGAAAAAATATATAAAGAGACGACATGCCATAACCATCTCTTTCCTAGTTTGAAAACTGTATTCAAGGTAAAAAACCATAGCAAGAAATGGAAAGTAAACACACTAAACAACAAAATGTACATCTACACCAAAAAAGAGAACCAACCTTGTTGATGTTGTGACTAAACTCATCAGTCACTGAAGTCTGAGAGTCTCCGAAGCTGTTCATCAGCTTGCTGGTAACCAGCAGCATAGCAGGCATGGAAACCCCATCACCGAACGCACCCAACAATCCCAGCCCCATCAACAACGTATCCCAACCATCCGCATGCATGAAAATCAAACGAAAAGAAATACCACTGCTTCTACTTCCCTTCTTCTTCTTCTTTTGTTTCTGCTGATCCACATGATCACTACCACCCATGTCACCCCTCCCAGCGCCCCACCAGACTCCAAAATTTCTCCGCTGCAAGTGTTCGTGTCGTTTTTTCAGCACAGAGCAGTTGGGAAGAAAGCAGCACTAATAATTCTTTGCCTTTGGAATGAGAGAGTGAGTGAATCATATATATAGAGAGAGAGAGGGAAGAGATCAGCGCAGCGGGGGAATGAAAAAGACTGATTAATGTATTACTATTATTATCTTTTTCAACAGGATGCGATGAGTTGTTTATTTTTTTCTATATATAATTAAATTTTGTAAAAAAAATATGTCGAAATTAGACTTTGACTAAGTTTATGTTAATTAATTAAATAATTACAATGTAAACATATATATATATATATATATGTATATTTTCCGGGAATGCAGAAGTTCAATGTACGTATTAATACATGTGATCAGGCTGGAGGATTCGGGGGGGTGTTGACTTTTATCTTTTTGCCGTCATTAGTGACGCAGATACGCTTCATGAGTTCATGGTCACGGACGATTAACAACCTTAATTATTTCTGTAATAAATACGTACTTATTTGATTTAATTTCATAGAAATAAAGTGAGTTCCACCCGGTGGAGAGGGTACTGTGAAAACAGAATCTGGAGAATCGCTCTTTCAATTTTTTCATTCCTTCTCGTTTTTGTCTACATATAAATCATCAACTTATTCAATTATACGACGTGGAGAAGTATGTACCACCGGAAACTGGGGTGGATTTTTTTTTAAAAAAATTATATGTAATTATGATTATTAATAAATTTGAGATCAGACAACCTAATTCCATATATTAATATGTAATTAATACAAGAAATGAACTAATGGAAGTGGTGGTAATCATTCGGAGACAGGTCTCTCTTTTATCAATAGTAATGAATTAGTTCTGTGAGAGGCTTCACATTCTTATTCCATTTTTTGCCTCACCGCTCGTCAAAAAGTTAAGTGGGTACTAATCTTGATTAATTATCTTGCTAATCAATTGCCTATCATGCTGTAAAATAATAATTAAGGTTGAATTCTCGTAAACCAGTTCGTGTCTTACTAAAAGCCTATGTATTTTTTTTTATGTTACGTAAATTCGAATCAATATATTATTTATTTTCTCAATTCATATATTAAAATATTTATATAATTGTATTATTATCGTTTTTGGTAAAAACATTTGCTTGTCATCATGAAATTGAGTATTGGGTAACAAATTTTATAAATTGATAAATTTAAAAAAAATCATTTTATTATTTATTTTCACTAAATAATATTATAATGATGCATCCCAAAATGAGGATGCGTGGAATTAGAGGAATACAAGACAATTGGCCACGCCATTCATGCTGAGCTATTCTCTTACGCCATGATCGAAAAGTGGACTTTTTCGTAGTCTATGTCACTTTACTTTTAATTTCTGTTGAACCAGCGATTTTAAATTTTAACATTGAGAAACGTTTTATATCAACTAGAAATTAGGAGTTTAAACAATTCATAATATTTTTACAAAATAAAAAAAAATAATATCTCACACAATCAACGACAAATAACATAAATATAGTTATTGTAATATTTATATTTTATAATATAAATTATTGTGAAACACAACAAATTATATCCACACAAGCAGCCGACAAATTCAATATATATATATATATTTTTCTCATTTTTTATTGCATGTGAGGTCGAATTTGTTAACCGAACGAACAATAAACAAAAATGTCTGGCTTGGGGAAAGGAAATCTTAGTCATGTAAGCTTGCGGAAAACTAGGTTGCACGTTCGGTGGAGGGAATCCAGGATTTTTATGTGACCTTTATTTTTTATTTACTTTTATACCACATGAATTATAATCCACGTTTAATACTATTATATATTTTATTTGGCTTTACCTTCAATCTAATTAATCTTAAAGAAAATATTTTGCTATTTATTTATTTTTTTGAAATATAATTTGCTTATTTATAATATCACACGAGGATTTGATTAATGTATTTTTTTTCTATTAAATATTGAGAATGAATCATTATTATAGAATATGGAAACTATTGAATAATTGCTGTAAATAGATCGATTTTATGTTTTAATAAATTAAATAATTGATTTGATTAAAGGGATGATTTTTTTTTTTTTGGGGGAAACTATAAATAAAAAATAATATTAATATGTTGTTGGTTGAATAATAAAGGAGTTAAATTTTGGAGAAAATTTTTTGGTGGATGGTAAGATATATTAATTAAAAGTGAAAAATAGGGAGAAAAAGGTGAAAGATTTGTCTTCACTTCACTAAGTCCACATCCAAGTAAAACAAAAACGTAAACTCACTTCCATGGTTCCAGCAATATTAACGGCGAAAGCGGACGGTCTGAGGCGTTTGGTAAAAGTCGTCATTTAATATCTGTGTTCTTGGAAATTGCTACGCACTACCTCCTTAGTTTATTTTAATAAAATAAGACAGTAAAACAGCGGCAGGAGAAAAGGAAACAGGAGTACTGGAGTAGTAGTAAGTCCAGGGGAAGTAAAGCAGAGGCAGTGGTGGGACCGTATGTCTAACTAGCCAGCCTCGTTGGTCGTGGAATTTAAGCCGCTTCGGGAACCAGACCAGGCCGAAGCAATTGCGATTTCTGCGGCTTTGTCTTTGTGCGCTGTGCACCACAAGACAACTGCAACTGCCACTAATTGCACCCTCAGTCCCGCACCGCCTCTGCCTTTTTGACATCTGCTCTTGTCTCATTGGCCGAATCCGCATACTCGAGCTACTTATGCATATGCAGCGGGGACTCTGTCTAAAAATTAATCTTTATAGTTTGATTGGTTTTTGTAGAGCGATAAGATGTGGTTTTTTATTTTTATTTACCTAAAATACCCTTGAAGAGATGGCTACCTTAAGTGTTCCTTTGTACGGGCCGAAGTGAACGGCCAATATCTTTAGTTGGGCCGGCTTCAAGGGACAGATTAGACATTTGACCCAATTGTTGGCGGAAGAGGGCGAGAGAACCGTGATATATTACCGAAAGACTAAGGAATTCTCATGCCTGGCTACTGAAGCGGCACGGGCCCTGGTTCTGGTTGGGTCAAATAGTTAGTTATTGATCGAGTCGAAAAGTTTGATATTCAATTTCAAACGAGGACGGTGATTAATACTATTTCGAAGCATTTATGGTACGTGATTTTGGATATATTTTCAATCATATTTATTTTCTTATATCGCTTTCGACCATTTTATAAGTTACTAGATTTAGGTATTAAAAAATTTTAGATGGGGCCCTCCCAACTTACCTGACGATACCTTTCTTTTTCTTAGGGACTTAACACTAGGTCGCAGCGAGCGAGCTCGACATTTCCTTCCAACGGGACAACCTGGATCAGTATCAATCCCGATTATTCCAAGTAAATGCCCCTATTAAGAATTATGTATGACTTTTTTTTTTAAAATAAATAAAGTATGTGATGGTATTCAAGTTATTTCTAGAGAGAGAGAGAGAGAGAGAGTTTTCTGCTAAAGTTATTATCAAGTGACTTTAATGCATTATTTGTATATTTATAGGGGCACTAATAAAATCCTGTACAACTTAATAGTTTCATATACGGAGTTGCACTTAAGATTTTAGTGCCTCCACGGGTTTATTGTCAACATCATACTCAATTCAAAATCTTCAACTTTTTCTTCTTTCTAACTAATATTACGGGCATCTCAATTATCAATTGCATAAACAAAACAAAGGCAACTCAGACCCTGAGATAGTGGGGGTTCCCCAATGCGAGATTCAGAAATGGATATTCCGCTCATACTAATAGTTCTCGCTTGAACTAATTAATTTACACTACATATGCTTTTTAGATAGTATTACGCATAATTCTAACATTTAACAACGATTATAAACTATTCTGATCATGTACATAATGAAAACGTTGCTCTCTATAAAAATCATCCTTCACTTGTTTTAATTATTAAAACGTGATTTTGAATTTAAATACTATACTAGAATATAATTGCAAATATAACAACTTCGAAAAGTACGTACGCACTCCAAAATTCTACATATATATATATATATCATCATGACCTAATTTAATTTAATATCCGTCAAATCCCACTTAATTACAAATGCCATTTATCATATAAGGAAAATCAACATTATTATTTGGGGCATGCTTGACATGTTTTCCCAAATATAGAAAAAGATTGCAGCACTGATGTGAAACAAAATAGCAAAAATTCGGTGTTGAAGTAAAATTGGTAAGCCAAAGTTGCCAAGTCCGCCCGTGTTCAACTGTTGTGATGACCTACAAATGTAAGAGAAGACGACGAGGCAGCAGCGAGTGGAGGCACTATTATTTCGGATCAGGCCAGCAAGAACTGTTACTCTTTACTCCCCACCACTCAATCCCTCCTGCAGGGAGAAGTAGTACTACTGTTTGTGTTGTTTTACATGAAGATTTGTGTTTGATCAAGAATGGCACTACCCGGACGTCTAACCCTATCCAGCGAAAAGCACCACAATTCTTCACAGGAATTCGATCTACAGATAGGGTCCTATGCTCCGGTTAAAGCTTGTGAGCTGTGACGTGCGACTGCGACATTGTAGTGGACTACAGAATCGTGCATTAGTTGTAAACGACTAATCGTCGCACGATTTGCTCGTGTTAGAAAATGCTTGCTTTTCTTCAGATTCAAGCGCGAGGATGTTGAATGATTTTCATATTTCAAAAGATCAAAATCATAAAAGAAAAACAATCTCGTATATTTTATTATACGACTAGCTAGTTCATATAAATGTATATATATATAAAAACGTAAACGACGACAAGTTCTTGAAAGTTAGAGCAAAGAATAGACGACAAGTTCTTGAAAGTTAGAGCAAAGAATAGACGACAAATTGGTAATGGACGTTATTTTCTTTGGTAGATATGGCACATATGCGAAAGTTGTGAAGTTGATCAAATATATGTATGGATTCCAATATGGTGTAGCAGTCCATTCTTGTCTCACACCATGGACACAAGGGACCACCTCAAGCACTTTAACCGGATTACAAAAAATCACAAACATCAATTAAACCCCAGCCCAGCAGTTTCACCACCCAAGCCAAACGCGCCACATTTTCCCCTTCTATATTCCCACCATCACCAACCTATCCTTTATCTCTGCAATCCCGAATTTAACACTACTGCTATAAAATTCGAAATTTTCGGCTCATCAAAATTAATTAATTATTCTTCTCCAGCACATGAAAAATCAATAAGAATATATATAGAATATTTTATCACTCTCTTTTTTTTTTTTAAAAAAAAAAAGAATAATTAGACAGGATGGATATGAAAAACAATTTTCAGATGGGAATTGGGTATAGAAGCAGAGAGGCTGAAAGTCGCTATCTCATCATTGTCATCTACGAAAATTATGATCACGAATTGGTGAGTAGTTGATGAAGCTGGAGTAAGTGGGCACTGTCGGGGTTTCGTTGCGAAAATTGGACTAATCAAGTACGCAATGGACTACTCCACTGACGGGTTCGATCTGCTTGTTTTGCATTATTGCTTTGTATCAACAAAATTGGTTAATCTTGATTGCTCTTTATTCGCATGTTCATCAATGTTACCATCTTCCTCAGAAATCGATGTGCTTATTTCCTATATTTATTGTTACAAAAGCTTCACTACTCTCTAGCTCGAAACCACCCCAAGCAGGAACATCCTATTCATTACATCCAAGTGGGTGAAAAAGTAGGAATCCCTTTTTAGAAATTTAGAGTACCTGCCCGACTGTTTTACCTTATAAATTATTGATCCCAACACTTTTTATATAATGGTCCATGTAAACGATTCTTGTGGAATAGACATATCTAATTAAAATAGTACGTCCAGATCAATCAAATCAAACAACACAAAATATCATAATTAAGTACTTGAACGATATTTTTATCATAATATGGAAATCGTTCGTCTAGACACAACAAAGTTATAATGATTTTTATTTACCTTACCATTTTTCTTTTTACTTACCGCGATTAATTATTTACCTAAAATATGAATAACAATGAGACAGCCCACTTTTATAGGATTGGCACAAATTAAAGTGATGCGTAAGTAGGATAATACAAGTCAGTGAGCCTGCTTAGTTCCAAAATAATTCACCAGAAATTTCATGAAATGGAACTTAGAATTAGCTTTCCTTAAGTGCGCATCCAGTCCGCAACAAGAATAACCATACCCATAAAAGCAAAAGAAAAAGATAATTTCACTTTTTTTTTTTCCTTGCATTATTAAGCATCACATCCAATAATTAGTTTCGGGGCACTGTATACACACACATCTCTCAAAACGTTTAAAATTCAATTTATTGTATTACATTTATCATGTAATCAGTGATTTTTTTTAAATAACATATGATATATATTATGTGTTTATCGTCATGTTATAAATTCCGATTGGACTGAATTGGGCTACTGAATTTTGGCTTAAAGTAAGCACAAAACATTACACGATATCGTGGATTGAACTTTATTATGTGATATTTTTTATCTTGGAAGTGACAACATATATGATTTTTGGTTGTGAATGGGAGTAGGGCGGGTTGAAGAAAGCAACAACAGAAAACCCGACTCGTACAGTTATATGTTTGTAATGGAATTGGAATGGTAAATGGGGTGTGACGAGATTGATGATGAAATAACTTCCTTTAAGTGTATCTCTCGCATTTCCCAAAGTTGATATAAACGTAACTCATGAGAATTTGATGTCATTATGGTAGTGATCACGCTTGACTTGATTTGTTGATATTGAAATGTGATTTCCATCCACCACCATCCTTTCTGCAATTTACCACTCCTTTTCCTCCCCATTCCTAGAAATTCTAGCTCAAATTTATTTGAATTTAAATAAATTATATAATAAGTGCAATACACTTATCATATAAATAATCTACAGTTAAAAAAAAGACTAATTACATGACAAGTGCATTACACTTGCTCTGTGATCGATTTGGTCCGATCGAATCTAATTTAAATAAGTATTTTTCTTCCTTCCGTTATAGTGAATGCGCATGCACGTGTTGTTCTAAAGCTAAATTCTGTAATTCATCATTTTTTTTTTCAGAAATGGAAAAAGGAATGTATACTTGTATTATAAATTCAAAAACATAAAGATTCCATTTCTATTTGGGCAAGGGGACAATTAATGCCCTTTTCACTTAAAAGTGAAATTAATAGTATATTCGTGTAATGTAATGGGGTGATGATTTAATGTTATTATATGATGTATATTCTTAGTCGCAATTATGTAGTTATTCAAAGTGCTTAGGCTCTTTGATTCGGAGCCCATAATGGTGCTTTAGGAGTTGAGAAGCTGGATTGCACCATCTTTTATTATACCTAATGTATTATTATTATTAAATAATGCATGAATTTCATTCTAGAATCAGTTTGGTTGAATTGAACCGGGGAAAAATCACATGCAACTACTTTAATAAAAGTGATATCTTTATAATAGGTAGTGTCAATTTCATAAAAAGGGTGGTCGCAACAGCTTAAAATAAGAAATAAGTTGAAAAGAGTTTGTTTGATTTATAATTTCTTTTTAATTATTTAAATTATATTGGTTTAAACCAAAAATTATAAGCGATTCCTTACTAAATTTTGCAATTTATTGGTACAATGGTAAGAATTATGCTATTTTTTTTCAAATACCCTTCTTTTAACTTTTTAATAACTTATTTGACCACAAAAACAATAGTTATTTCAAATGACTCCAAGTGTTAGTGATGAGTGTCGAATCCTCCCAAAATATTTTCTATTAAAAACTTATGAAAGTGATGAGTAGGGTCGAATTCACAGAGATTGATTTCAGATAAATTCCTTTTGAGAGTAGAAGTGAAAATGAAAAAGGGGGGATCTAAATATAAAATTGAATAGAAGAAAACACTTAAAGAGAGAGTAATTATGAGAAAAATATTCCGGTTAAAGACAGGATGATTCCCAATTCCATGATCAATCATAGATACAAAGATGTCAATCATTAATGATAGATAAATTGATTATAGTCATTGTTACAACCTAATAATCTCACCTTTTCTTACCCTGTCGATATAGTCAAAGGTCGTCCATTGACTAAATCCTTGATCAGTAAACAACCTTGAGAATGTTCTCAAAATTTAATTTACCAATAGCACTAAGAACTAGAAAGACCCAATTCTAATCAATAAATTCATAAGAGGATTTATTTAAGTTAGATTGTGCATTCCCCACAATATAATTAAAAACTATAATATAATTAATTTTGTTGCGTTACCACTAGTTACTGAATTAAATATACAATTATAGATTTGCAAATTCAATTGCCTAAGAAAAAATCTTGACAAAAGCAATGAGCTCTATACTTCATAAATCATATTATTTGTAATAAAATCACAGAGAATAACACAAATACCAATATGAATGAAAATTTAAAGCATAAATTAGATCTCACAATTCATTGCAATTATGCATTCATCGAGTCTTAACTGGAACTAGAAGAACTAGCTTAACATGTTAAAGAGAGAATTCTATAAAAAAATATAGAGAAAAAAATATCCAAAAATCAAAAGTTGTTTATATAGTGACTTACACCACATATATATATACTAACTAGTTATTTAATCCTGTTAAAACTAACAAAAGTAGATTCCTAATAAAACTAAAAGTCCTAAGAAAAGTTTTCAATCAGTCAAAACTGTCCCAATTCGCTTCAAATCTTTTCAAATTTCATTTCTTGAACTTTTCTTTTTCATCCGAATTCATACATGTTTAGGCATGGGCACGCCTAACTAATCCTTCTAATCTGTCAAGTGTTGATTTGTTGCTTCTTTCTCCTTTTTTTTTTATTCCAATAATCCATTATGGGCGAATATTACAATATAATACTTGATTAGGAGCATTATAACCGTAAAAGATAGCAAAATACAATTTAAAATTATAATGAAATCCACCCACCCATATCAGTTAGGAGAAAACAATCTCTATTTTGAAAAATAAATATCTAGAAAAAGCACTGTCAAAAGTCATAAAGATTGTGTTAGGAGGGTTCTAATCAGGCATCTGTGAACACTTTCGAATAATTGCACGGTTGATGGACACATGGGTTTATATATATTCATCAAAATAACAACAATAAAAAAGAATTGCACATGGGCGAAGTGAAGTAATTGATTGAAATTTCAGTTAATGAGAAATTGACATGTACTAATCAGGATTAGTTAGATGTTATTGTGTCCAAGTTGCAGCATAGGGCCCATCGCATATATATAAAGAAACTCATCAGACTATAGTTGCAGGGAATCCAAATCTGTATTAACTGCCAATAGTATTATATATATATATATATATGCTTAAGACAAAGAAATAGTGCTGAATATTGATAATGAGAGTGATTAAGATTAGATTAAAAATGAGAGCGCTGCGGCTGGGGATATTCCCAATCCACTCTCCGCCAGTGGGCCGTGACAAGTTCTTGGAATACAACTATTTAAGCAGCAATAAAAATGTGAAAATAGTGTTGAGTAATGGTGGAGATCATCACGCGGCATTCATCACTCTCTTGGTGCCCATCCAAAGCCGATTACGCTTTCCCATCGCCCTCATACACCCCCAACCCCCCACTAAATTGTAGCTATTTTAATATATAGTTCACCCATGATATTTTAATTCAATAATTAGAATTTATGAACGAGTTTGAGATTATTGTAATTTATTTATTATTATTAGCAATATTGGTGTATTGCTTAATGTATCGAAATTTTTTAATTTTTTTAGCATTATTAGTTAAAAACAAAGATTAATTTATGGTTCCTTCTTTTTTTTTCCCTCTTATATTTATTTAAATGTGTTTTATTTACATACTTAAAATTTGCTCTTTTGTAATTAAAAAATTATATGTAAAACTTATGAAAATATTTTGGAGTATTTAAATAGCTTTAATGATTGATTTTCTTTTTCTTTATTAAATTAAATGATGATTAGGCGTAACATGGGCTACTAGATGGCCCACAACAAATAGTTTGGGATTCAAACTAGGCCGTGTAAGGATTGGGTTATGACCCAAAATCTGTGTTTGGGCTTTGGATATGATATTATCCAGAAATATGAACTGATGCAAATTGGGCTTCCGTAGTTGTTTTAGCCTTAACGATCGAACAGCAGATCCTACGGTGAAGATTGTGTCACCAAGCATGTATAAAAGTGGGGAAATTTAGATTTAGTCCCCCTTTACACCGTTAGAAGGTGTATACTGATAGCTCGATGGCGGGAAGCGATTCGCAGAAGCAACTCCTAACCCTGATACGTGACTTCACTGCTGAAAAATCTCAAGGAGGTATGCCAAAACCACTCGCACTGCTGTGCTGATTTCTTATTTTGGCGGCAGAAACATCAAGGATTTCACTGTGGACGTGGAATTCTCGCCTTTTTTTTTGGCAGAGCGGAGGATTGCGAAACGGAAGAAACGAATCGAAGAACTAAGATCTGAGCTGGATGCATCAAATAGGGAGCTGGAAGAAGCAAAGCTCGACAAAGAGACGGCGGAGCAAGAGCTCAATGGCCATCAAGTTGAACTATCCATGTGTGAGGCTTCGAATCAAGCGCTGGAGGTTTAAATTTCTCGAATTTTCCTCATTTTGGCTGGGACGACATTTTAATTTTTGTCTTTAGGACTTGTTATATCATATTTCTTCGGAGATGGCACTCATTAGGTTACTTTTCTAGTACTCTGTTACTTAGTAATATTTCTCCCTTGTGATTATGACATGGGGAAGAGAATTTCGTGGAAGTGCAACGCCGTTTGTGCTTATGTTGCTTTTATTAAAAATTTGTTGCTTCAATTTGTTCAGGCGAGGATTGCTCTTACTAACAATGAGATATCAAAACTTGCCTCCGAATTGGCTGCACTTAAGGTTTATTCTATTCTAGTGATGCTTCTATATATAGTGTAACTCTCCTTTGCAGATGCACAAATAATAAGTTGCTTCATGTGCACCTCATACGGACTGATAAACTTTCTGTTTCATGTGTCTTTTGACTTTGCTTTTGTTTGAAATATGCTTCAATGATTTGAAGAGTGAAGAAAGTTCCTTGCGGTACAGATCTATTGGATATTTTGGTTCACTGTAATCAGAACTAGTCATTTACAATTGCAAATGTTAATCAGAACTGAGTTTGCTTGAATATATACATTTACCCTTGTTTTCACAGAGATGGATTCATTGACAAAATGCTTCATCTAAATGCAAAGATAAGGTAGGTTTTTCATCAATGCTTGGAGTTTTCTCCTCTATAAAAAGATATTTCTCCAAATATAGGCTATTGCTGGTTCATTGGGTAATTCTCATTTCAAACAGACAATTGTGTGTGTATCAATATCTTTTTTTTAAATCCAGTTTTACACTATGCTGTATTATATCAAGTATTTTTATCCCATTGTTTTTTGGGTGACAGGAAATTTCAAGAATTGTTTCCCTCTGCTTTCAATGCAGAGACATGCTCTATAGCAACTTTAAATGGTGGTATGTATATGTTCGTTGGAGATGGACATCGGAGCTAAGAGAAATTCCATTAGTGTATGTTATGCATCCTGTAAAATGTTTAGGAGACAACTATTGAATAATCAAAAATGGATTGATTTGTGAAAGATAAGAAACTAATCTGGATCTTAGTTGCATCGGCCAGAAGTTTATGACTACTGATCTTTTATGGTACACTTTTAACTTCATTATAGCTTGCAAACAGAATTGATTCAATTCCTTGCATAACTTCAGCTGATACAGCTAGTATTTGGTGTTAAATATTTTTGGGCGCATTCCAAAGCAGGCTCCTCAACTGTGTATGAACAAGATGCTCAGAAAGCCAGAGTTACTCAAGAGAATAAACTTGCTGAAATACTCCTACATACCAATCAGGAGGAACAACAATATAAAGCTGAAAAAGCGATTCATGATCAGGTGGGGAGTTAATCTTGATACCTAATAACCCTGTTAAATGCTAGATCAGGTGAGTTGTGATGCCTGATCTATCTAACAAAGAACTCACTTAATCATGTAATGTGCCTATAAGTATGTGAATGGTTGAGGTTTTCTGAATAAACTGAACAAACTACCAGAGCTTGTGCAGGTCCAACAGGAGCTTATAAATTTGGAAAAGAAAGTATTGCTCTTGGAGTCAGTGATGAAGGAAAGCAAGGAGCTTCAGGAGTTGAGAAGATATCCTTGAATTTTGCACTTGTTTGCGATATCTCAACTGCTTAATCTGGATGTAGCAGGAGTAAACCTAAAAAGTTCCCTGCAATCCGTCCAGATATTATTTGACATACTTACTGTATGCTGAATAGTTCTGCGTGAGCATGAATTTCTTAAATGTCTTTTCAATGTGTTTTTTGCCTTGACTGGAAACAAGCTGACATCGGGACTGGAAGAGAAGTATGCTGCTCTTGGTGATGAGCTGCAGAAGAGGTTCTTATGTCCCCGTTGCCATCAAGATAACTCAGAGGAACTTAGTGAAATTCTTCAGATAAGTGATGGAAGTTAACATCTTCTAATTAGTTTCATAAGATTACTGTGATCTATCTTCTTAATTTGAGCTTGGTAACTAAGTATGAAGATAAGACTCTGGAGAAAGCTTAAAATGTTCATATGCTCCAAGTGAAAATCACATATGTGAGTGTATAGCTATGTGCAATCGCATAGATCAGCATATTGCATGGTTGAAAATTTGCAACTTATTATTTCTTGCCTGTGTCTTCATATGCTCTTCCACTCAGATGTTTTGATGGATGTAGATACATAGAGCACTTCTGACCTCATATAATCAAAATGTATGAATTCGCTTTCCTATTCTAAGTTGTGACATTTGATAAATATTACAATTTGCTTTAACATGTCATGAAGGTCTGCATTTTTCTTTTCCTCATCAAACTTTCTATTCAATTTTTTGTTTGGGGAGGAGGGGGTGTATGAAGTTTTTCAGTATCAATAAAATGATATAGGTAATTGTGTCCTGCAGACACACAAGTCTATATATTTGTTTGTGAAGCTTACATATCCTGCACAATTAATGACAGCAAGGTGGGTGTAGCCTCCCCACTAGCCATTTCGGGTTGATGTCTCTGCTGCAGATCAATAAGAAAATTAAGCATTGGTCATTTGATCCTGAACATAGGGAAATTGTTTTAAGTAAATGTATCTTTCTCACGAACGTGCAAATCTGCTATCCTGACAGCACATTTTTATGTTACACAAGGGGACTTACCATTTTGCTCGGAGTTTTCGTGAGGAGGGTAGTTGGGACTGTTGGACAACTTGAAATTGCAGATTGTACTACTTCAATTTGAGTAGAGAACAGAGCTGATACAGGTCGATGATCGGAAAATTTGCTTTCACTGCGAAAATAGGAAAGTTGCCTCACTCCTTTACCATACCACAGAATCCTATCACACCTGCAAATGGAAACCATACCACAGTATTAGACACCCTATATATTGTCCTAGGAAGATAGTCTAAGGTAGTTGTCTCCTCTAAATGGGGAACTTCTCCCCCAGAGAAAACCACATGCACACAGAATCATGCTTCTGATAAGTGTGTGATGGCTCTTACAATTAAAGGTTGAAGCTAATTGGTAATTGGAAGTGAAAAATATTCAAGATGATAAATATACCATGCTGGTGTTCTTTGCTTCTCTCCTGCTCTACTTGGAATTCCACCTGAATACCTGTTGCAGTTGTAGGAAGAATACTTGTAAGTGGGTGCAAATTCAATGTTTCCCTCTCTCCAACCCTGAAATACACCACCATGCTCAAGTTCCCTCCGCAACTGATCAAACTTCTGTAATGCTCTCCAATCTTGTTCTTGTATTAGCTGCCGGGCTAAGTTGTCTTCTAGGTATAGTCTGTAGTTGAGATCTCCAAACCAGAATATCCGACTGCTCTACAGAGAAACAGATCCTATCATAAAACATGAATTGCCTAACCCTATTAACTAACAGTTACTGTATTTACAAATATATGGATTACAAAAAATCGAAGTCATCTATTTCCTATTTCCTTGAAAAAGGAGAGCTAGTGTTATTGCAGCTTATCTAAGATCAGGTTTAGAATGCTGCTGATGTCCACATGCCTCACTTGCCATCCAGGTCATGAATGTCAGTAACTGCCGCAAGTGTTTCAACAATATTCTAAGTTTCAAATTCTAGTAACTTGCAAGTAATAATTGCTATTTATCTTCTTGTCTCAAGCTAAATTCTTTTGTTACTTATGAAAATCATCGATGACTTGATTTTTCCCTTGTCAGATTGATCATCCGTATTTCTTAAAGGTGAACTTACTCATGTCCTAATATGGTTAGTGGATGAAGCTTGTCGCCATCCTCGGGTAGCCTTGGGAAACAGGTTCTCCTAAAAATCTCCGAGACCTGGTGATTCCTTCTCCCTTCATCACCTTTCTTTTCTCCAGAGGCCAAATGGGCAGCTATGAAGCAAAAACTAATTCCACCAATCGACATGCTTACAGCAACTGATCCTTTGTTTCCCAAATAACCCATTATTCCACAAGCCACTGAACAAACTTTCACACCTGATATCTCGTACCTCTTAAGCAATTCCCTTCTCATCCAGACACTAATAAAGACTCCAACCATCTTCTTGCTTGCCATTAATTTGTACCTACTCAATTGATTCCGATGCTCAAACCGAATTCCATGTTGATTGTTTGCAAGATTTGCCGTTTGGTTGCTGTAGTTAGGTTGTCTTTCAGAGTCGGGAACTCTATCATAATGGTAATTCTCATTGGTGATGGGATGTACCAAAGGTGTTAGCCATGGGCATCCATATTTGTTGTTGAGTGTTTTTCCAATTAGTAGATTCCAGTTCGTTGCTTCTGTTGGGTCCTCTGCTCCAATTACAGTTGCCGCCTTTAACGGTACAATTTCTTGTAAGCTGCAGGATGAAGACGGCGCTTAGGAATAGGGAAAATATATCATGATAGTACTTTAAAGTACATATTATTATTGTTCACAGTTGTAACATACCCAAGAACGTAGATGTCAGCTGCATCTCTGAGATTTAGCCATTCATCCAAATCTACATCCAAGCTTCCCACTGGAGACCTTCCCGCCACATTCCAAGTACCCACAAATATTCTGCAAAATATAAAAAGTCACCTCGTTAACAAAACATGATACAGGTATATAACCTTACTTTAAATTTATGTCTCTTTAAAAGGCACCTTAATTCATTGTTTCCAATGCATCGGTTCACCGCCGGTGATGGAGATGAGAAATCATCTGTGAAATCATCTTCATCTTCACCACCATCTGTGTTGAAAATACAGTTATCAGATACATTCAGAGTTAAAGTTATCAGATACATTCAGAGTTGAGCGGATAACCGTAGGCACTGAGGCAAAGAGGATGAATTGATTGAATGATACCTGAAATTCCAGTGAGTTGAAATGGGTCGGCTCTCTTTTGCTTCCTCAAAAACCAGCGATGAATCCTTCTCACTCTCCAGCTTCGGCGCTTTCTTTCCATTACGGCGAGGAAAATAAATGATAGTCCATTCCCCAATCACAAGTAGTTAAAGAACGGGCTCCAAATTTCTCATGATGGAAAGTTGTACATTTGGTAACCACTCTTGCGAATGAACAACAAATTTGGCCTATACTGTAAGGCGTAAAGCGAATATAGTATAGATCGCCTGCACAAAGAGATTATAAAACAGACAAAAACAAGCCTCAACAACTTGTGGCTGAAGCGGTAATCACAAGAGAGAGAGAGAGAGAGAGAGAGAGATGACATAAGGAAGGTCAAAGGTCACAGATTTGATGAAATTTAGGTGAAGTCGAGACCCAAAAATTAGGACCTCACATGGTTCCATCATGGCTTGATTATTGAAGGGTGCTTATCACGTACTTCTTGTGTGAGATTGATTTTCTTTGAGGGACGGTACGTACCGTTGACGTCTAGGTGAAACTCTTTTGTACACTCCATTAATAACATAATTTAAATACCAATTCTTGTTTTTTCACCTCAAAAACTGAGGATCAATAATAAGTTGTTTTTTGTTTTTCCCCCTCCCTAATTTATGGTCTAAATCTGTCTTAATTCTTACTGATTTTTCTCTCATATTTTTTTCAATTATGCCCAAAACCATGTCTATTTTTCTAATTTTGTATCATGATGTTTTACACACAGTTAACATTGTAGCCCTCAATTAATCAATCAGTATCCTTATCCGTGCACGTAGTCCTAATAATGTATCTATGATTCTTTCATATACGAATAATTTTATTATAAGATAAGATTAAGCGTATCTTTTTTTTTTTTTTTGATAGAATAATTCAGAAAGAATCTTGAATTTCAAGTTTCAACCCTCCCACTCTGTCCATCCCCTAAACAAATTCAACATTGGGTTCTTGATGAGAGATTTGCAAATTTGATTATCACTAATCAGTTGGATCAACAACTGGATTATGATATTTTTACCAAAAATATATGCTCTTCCCATCAACCTACCTATTTAATAAATGAGAGGTTTATTAGCTTCAACAATACATATATATAAATGGATG
>NC_026159.1:637874-683428 GCF_000512975.1 Sesamum indicum
AGCTATATTATGAAGCTGTTGACTTGTGGAAAACTAATGATTAGTGGTGTGTGTATACGTGTTCCAAGTTGTTGATTGATTTACTCACTATTAATTGTATTCTATCACACGTTATTGATGTTGTGCATGCGACACAAAATAATGGAAATAGAACTTCTTCCGTAATTATTATTTGATGAGGACCTCCCTATCTGAAAATTTTGAGGTATTTTTTATGTTGTATTTGAATTTGATGAAAAAATTAAAATTAAAATTCATCACTATTTAATAAAATATAATTTAGAATTAAAATTAAAATTTTTGAAATACCGAAAATTTTAAAAATTATCTAATTTGTTGTTCAAGATTTGAAATTTATCAATTTAAAAAAAAACTTAATATTATTTCGATACTGAAACTTAGGCATGATATTTTTGGATTATCTTTTCAAAAAAGAAATGTTTTGTCTCATAGTAGCCCACTTTAATACCTCCAAAAACCACAAGACAAATATTTGATATGTACGCCTAAATAGTTGTAACTCTTTTTTAGGAAAAAAGAAAAAAAGGAAAAGTAAAATGAAACAGAGAAATACTTATAATTGATATTAAATTGCAAATAATTGGAGCAGAGATAGTAAGGTATTAAATGTTATGTAGCTTTCTTGGGGTGGGGGTTGAGACATTCTAATTGGTGAATGAATGTAGGTACATTAGATGAGGATCTCATTCATCATGAATAGCTCTGCTTCTCCTTGGGAGATAGATCATTCATATTTATGAGAAAGTGAGAGAAAAAGAAAATAGGATGAGAGAACTAAATTATTTGGAGTAGTAGGGGTAGGTTGAAAACTTGAAATGAAACGTTAGCCAATTCTACACCACACACACAGTAATACTGTACCTTTTCTTGCGATATGGGGTAAGATGATGGAGAACCCATATCCCAACAATCTTATCTATATCTTCTACACTACTCAACTTCTATTTTAATTCATTACACCAACTTTATTCTATTAAATCATCCCACTTTATGATCTTACTTATCATATCCCATCTCATTTTTAACTGTTTTTTACCTTTAGTTTGTAGCGTACAACAGTCTCATTTAGTAGGCTTTATTCTAGGGTTGTAGGTTATTTCTATTTATATAATTATAAATACTAGACACGTGGCACAGTCAAATGTGCTTTTTTAATTATATAAAAGTATAGATATTTAGGAAGTTTGAACAAAGGTGTTTTACTTCAAGAAATAATAAATCACTCCTCTATGTACAGAATTGAAATATTTTAAATAATTTAATCATTTTCCCTGATGTATTGCAAAGAAATGAAGACTTGAAAAATAAGTTGCATGGAGGGGCAAAGTGTACATTATCATAGTTTGAGGGGCGAAACGGTACATGTACACAATATAACTGAAGGGATTGGGGACAAAGTGGGCCTAAACGTTTTTATTAGTTAGATAGCATAGTGATTTTCAGCAAACTCCCCATCTTAAGCTGTTCTAATTCGGTAGGTGATGACAACCTTATTAAAATTTATTGGTGATCGATGGCATATAAAATGGAATATTTCTAATTCATTTATAGATGAATTTTAAGCTTTCACATAATCTACTAAATTTAACCTTTTCTTTTTGGTGCATTGATCAGTTTGCATGTCTATTTTACTCGGAATAGGGACAACCTTAGCCTAATGAATGCAACACATTTACGATGAAGAATTGTTCCAGTTTCATGAATGAGCAAATCAGAATACCTAAATCTGCAGGCAAAATTTGTGAACTATAATTACAACCTCCCATCTATTACAAATTGGACTCCACAATCATCAAGATCGAGACAAACTCCGAACTAATTTTCACAAAAGAATTACGTACTCTGCAGGGGGAACAACTCAGTTCTTCGAATCAAATGTTAGTCTCAAACATACCAAAATTAACTCCAAAAGCAGAGATCTTCGACTTGGAAGAATTAGGCTTGTCTTGATAGTTTAGCCCACAACTCTTAGCATCAGAAACCAAATGCTGCCTAAACATAGCAATGAAGGCTTCCACTCTCTGGTTTAATTCCTCCTTTGAAAGCTGCTCATTATCTTCTTTCTTCCCATCATCTTCTACATTAATCTCTTTCTCGCACACCACGGCTTCTCCCCTTTGGTCCGACTTCAACATCTCACCACTACCGTTGGTCGAAACCGATGCCCGGGCACAATCTTTCCTAATGCTCTTCTTCTTCTTGATCTCTGAATTAGCACCATCTTCTTGAATAATGTCGTCTGATGGGGTTTGGGATTTAGAAGTGAAGAGAATAGCTAAGAGCAAGAGGTTCAGTGCAAGGAACGCCCAGACTCGCCAATGCATGAACACAGACACAACGACCGCACGCTCAATGCATGCCATGAGTGCAGCCGTTCCGGCTGCAAAACAGACAGCTTTTACTCGATCTTCTCCTTTCTCGTCCCGCTCCATTCACACACACGACTCTAAGTTGGAAAAAGTGAGTGTATAGTTCAACTGACTTAGCATGTATGCTAAGAGCTGGGTGGCGAATGACAAGGGCTCTTTATAGAGGGATATATAAATCATAGGCAATGATATTTTGACTCTTTATAGTGAGGTGGGGGTGCAAAAAGAATATGGGACGCAGGAGTTGTAATGATCAGATGAGGTGAGGAATGAGAGAGACAATAAGACATTCTCGTTATGCAGCTGCAGGCAGCATCACCCGCAACCTTATCATTGCGTCCAACTTAAACAATCTTTTGAGCCTTGTATTTGAGGCGTGCACCGCCCTTTAATCACAATGATTTAAAAAGTGTTATATTCTTATGTCGCACTTCCAGTTTCATTTTATTTAATTATACTCGACTGCCATTTTGCATGCTCATCTTCAGCCCAATTAGTTATCCACTTGTAATCAGTTCGCTACGAAGCGAAAATTTCACACACTAAACTAATGATAATCCATAGCAACACAAAAGAAACAATTGCAGATTCAATTTTAGAAACTATTATAGATGCATTTATGGTGTAATAACATGTCATCAGATCAAATGATGATGAAGCTACAAAATAATTTGAAATTTATAGGTCAGAAGTAGAAAAGGACGAAAGGGCAAAAAGAGATAAGTACTTGTTGGTGCTGACATATGAGGGTATTGAACCAAGAACGCATGCTTTTCTCCGTAATTTGAAAACTGACTTAACAGAGAAATGGTGCAGTCCTTTTTGCCGGGTAAAGGACATGAATAATGCACGCCGATGCTACTAAACTGAGCCCACATGTTTACCAAATCCTTATTATTCTTTCTCATGTCCTTCTTCCCTTCACTTTTCCCACCTTTTCCTTCTTGGGATGACAACTTGAAAAGTTTTGAGATAAAAGAAAAGTATGCTGGCTATATTTCAGAGAGTCGGATGATTAATCCTTAGAAATTATGGTCTCAGATCCCTTTGCAGAGTTATAATTAGAATGTGATTCAATGACCACTGTACGGGTTAGTTCTAAATAAAATAGCCCCAGCAACACCATGCAGTTTAGCTATGTATTATCAAATGCCATCCTACACTCGTAGAATAGGTGGGGAATTTGAATTTCTGAGCTCCACAATTACACTATTTTGCATAATGATAAAGCAAGAAAATAATTGAAAGATATCAGAAATTAAATTTTTGTAGAAATATGTTACATGACTAGGATGACAGATCATGGATAGGAATATCAGGATCTTTCACGGATTGCAGCTTGTACCTTTGAATAATTGGTTTTGTCCAGGTGCTCATCAATTTCAAATTTCCTCAGCAAAGGCCACAGTACTGCCAACGCTTCCAGTCAAATAAATAAGCTGCATCAGAGGGCCAGGTCTTGGTTCATTTAAGGAAAGATTCTGAAAGCACCAGAGAGTTTACATACGCCAAAGCATGAAAACAGAACTTATGTTTATTCAGCCGCAAATAATTATATTGATTAAAAATTACTAGCCATGGTGGTTTGTTCAGTCCCCAGGCGGGTGCATCTTAATTCAAATTCTTAACTAGTCTGTCACCCTTTTATTATTTAAGTCTCGAATTAATTGCCATATTACATCTATAACCAGGCACTTTTTTCACATTACAATACATAGTTGTTCAACCATCAAATAAAAGGAAAAACAATTTAGAGTTGTTGAATTACAAAGATAACTAGACGAGTCCGTTCTCAAAATTGTTACTAACCTGACGAGCTACCTGCACCAGTTGCTTGCTGTCCCCATATGATTCAATCGACAAGCTTGAATTTTGAAATCCTGAATCACCTTTTTCCATCTGTGCCTAATGAAGGACTTTTTTCAGGGTAAATCATGGATTTCTTCTCCCACTCCATTTTATAAGATATTTTGCCATTTGCATGACTGAAATCAGATGCATTAGTTGCAGTACCATCTTCCACATCGCAATCAACTCTTGATGAACTAGTCAACTCAAACGTTGCAGCAAGCTCGTCCTGTTTCACCAACACATCAATCAACTCCATGTTCTTTGGTAGAACTTCAGTGCTTATGAGTTCTTCTTTGGGGGACTCAGGAAGATAAAGACTCTTCTTGATTCGAGTCTCATCTTCTGCCTGAAACTGATCCTCGCCAGATTTTACACACAATTTGACTTTGCTGGGACTGTGACAGGAAAGATGTGGGAAAGCCTGAGAAGGTTTCTTGATCTGATAAGAACTATGCAATCCACATGCAGTAATCACATCATCCCAGAAATCGACTTTTCTTTTTCCACAACTTCTACAGACTACAGAAATAGGTTCATTGTTTCCATGTTGAGGTTTTTTCTCTGATACAGAAGCATGCACAACACCAAAATTTGTTGAACTATTGCTAGGATTTGATTCGTCTCCAACAGGAAATCCCTCCTGCAGTAAGTTTGTCTCAGTTGCACAAATGCTCTGTGTACATCCATTCCTCAGCGGATCAGGCTCTTTTATTTGGTCTAGAAAAGGGTGGTCGTCACCAGAGTAAATATCACGATCAGTATTAGACTTTACACTTTTTTTGTCTGGACCGCAACACTTTTGCTCTAGTGTACTCGTGTCCTTACATGAAATTTTGCCCCAATCAGTTATAGATTCAGGTCCAGAGTACACAGATGATGCCAAACGCTCATTACCATTATATGTGCACTTTGGTGTCATATTACGCATTTCTTCATTTTCATTCTGTCGCCTAGAGGGCAGTTTGTGTCTCTTCGCCTCATCCAGTCGCTCCTGGGCCTGGTTCAACTCTGCTCTAAGGTCTAATATGATCCCTTCCGCTTCATTTAGCTGAGATTCAAGCTCATGAAGTCTTCTTTGTTGACTCACCAATGACTTCTCCGCTTCCTTAGTCTGTAACCAAAACCAAGCTGATTACTTTTTCATGTAATCATAATTCACAATCTTAAGATGAGGATAACAACTTTGGGTTTCTCAAAATCAAGTCCGTCTTCAAAAATCCATCCATGTTATACATTCCCAATATTAGAAAGCAATAGAATTTAGGACACTAATAGACTTGGTTAAAACTGAAATTGGAAATCTTCAACTGAAACTTTAATTAGTTTCTTCTCACCCCATTGTGGTACCCCCTCAATAGGTCCAAATACATGAGTCACTCCAAAACCACTAGCTGGTAGCATCTTATTTGGAACTCTTGATGTTATTTTGAAAGACCAATTTCAGCACTCAAACACAGTAAAAGTGTCCATGGAAATAATGAGCCAGCTTCTAACGTAGTTTGCTATGATCTATGATTTTTTATTATCCAGCAATGTGAGGACAAGAATATAGCTAAAATATAATAAGCAACACAAGCAAGATCGTTGAGGAAGTCCGAAAATCACAAATTACAGTTAGGTCACCTATGGTATTAGAAGGATCCTCTATGGATGCATTAGCATAACCAATGATTCGAAAAAATAAACCGACTGCAAGTATTTATGACTAGTGCAACTATAACGGGAAAAAGAAAAACTTTTTCAATGTCACCTTTTCATCGATCATTTGTTTTAAGTGAAGAAGCATCCGAGCGCCTTCTTCTTTAGTAGAAACCAAGTCCTGCTCCAATCGCCGAGCTTCTAATTCCGCCGCCATTACACGCGCCGCCGCCTCTTTCGCGGTGTTGAGTATCATCTCCGCATATGCCCTCTTCAGCGCCTCCATTTTCTACACCAAGCAACTAAACCAAACAGGTAATAGAAATAATACTACGAATCACTCAGCAGTTTCGCGTTCTCGCCTCCGCTTCCGTCATGGTTCACCGCCAATTGTTTGATGACGAGCCGAATTTGGGAGTGAGGAAGAACAGCCTGTTCTGTTCGCCTGAAGTGCTTATTACATGATTATAGCCCTGCTCTCGAGTTTCAACTACCCGCTCCGGGTAGGGACTACTCTCATACGATGCCCTGCCGCTAGAGCGAACAACTGTTCTAATGTCGTTCCCGCGTTTCGCTGAGCGCGAAGAATAGATTCCGATGTCGCGCCAAGTTGAGCGACTGACCTTTCAAAAAATTTTAAATTGGACTTTAACCATTGGGCCTCTATCAACAAATCCATGTGGCCCAAACAATATGTGGGCCTAGTGGTCAACTAATCTGGTGAAGACGGCCCAAAATCCACAATACTTTGAGTCTAGGGTTTGTTAGCTGCTAAACCTTTGCTTCGAGTTATGGGCCTTGTAATTATTATTTTTATGCAATCAAACCTTAATGTTTTTAATTTTTAAATATAACAATGTACTCCCACGACAAATATGATACACAATTACTTTTATATTTATTTTTTTTCTTAAAATATAATTTATTATAATATATTTTAAACTATAAAATATTATTTATTACATACACAGAAAAACAATGTAGAATGAAAGATAGTTTAAAAAAATCCTCACAATTTACGAATATTTATAATTCTCTGCATACGGTGACCGTAATAAGCATTGGTTATAAGAACCACTTTAAAAGAAAATGTATCTTTTATTTAATTTTTTAAATCAAAGTTTGAATTTTCTTTCTAAATAAATAATTAGTTATAGTATGGTATATAGTAAAAGTGATAATAAATGAAGAAATGTATTTATTTATGGCACACTTGTCTTTGTATCTACCCAAAAAAGCGGGAGAAGGTAAATGCTTTTGACCAGTCCAGTTGCAAAAGGCCAACCACTATCATCCAAATTCCAATAATAATTGCTGTGAGGATTGTGGATCAGTTTATTTATTCGCAGAACGTTTTCATCAACACACTGAAAAAGACATCACATATATATGAAAAAGGAAACAAATATTTCTAACAATATACAATATAAAAATTACATGCATATACATACTGTTGAACGACTGCCCTTACTAATAACTTAAATAACATTGAGCCCTCTAAAAAACTACTCGTTAAACAATTATGAATGTGCTATTTACCTAATTTAGGGGCGTTTACAAAGGTTATTGCTCAAAAGATTATTTTTATTTTATGGTCTAAATAAAATTGATTTAAATTAAAAGTTATAAGTATCTTTCTTATCGTTTCTTAATTTATGCAACTTTGTATTCGAGTTATAAGAATAGAAACTATTTCAAATACTTTTTGGATCTGGGATCTCGAATTCTTAAGATCATGCATTATGTTGAAGGCTATTGAATATAAATACAGAAAAACTTTGATTGAAGTTGAGTCTGACTAAATTTAGATCAATTACATAAGAAGTATGATACGATTGTTGTGTGATTAGTTTAATTCCATTCAATTTGATTTCGATAAGAATGTTTTAGTTTTATTTATTACTACCATTCATTCATTTTCTTGAATCTTGATTCCTTTCTTTCTCTTCATAGTTCATAATTACATAACTAGGGTTAATGCATAATTGGGTGAAGTAGAGACAAGCATGGATGATTAAACTTACTTGAGCAGGAAACTCAAAGGTGAAACAGAGAAAAAGGTGCGCAGTAGTTAGAAAGCCACACATTGTGGACCAGAGTGGTCATCATAATCATCTTCTCCAACCCCAGTCAAACACGATACCCTCTCTGCTATTTCCACTGAGATACAAAAGAAATCATACGCAAGAAAAATCAGTCAAAGACCTTGTTAGCTGTTATTGTCATAACCCACTTCTATTCATTCCCATTTTACCAACGAACCCAGAAAAAGACTGCTTCAAAACCAACCCTCCGGAGATAGGAAAGAATGCATCGTCATTGACCCTCCATTTTCCTCCATCCCAAGCTAACTCCAGTGCCATGAATCGTCGTATTCTACACGATAGATCTGTTTTCCTTGTTCTACTGTTGGTTTCCCTGCTGCTCTCGTTTTCCTTTGGGGAAGATGATACCAGGTGCTTGCAAGAAGTGAAGAAGTCGTTGACTGACCCGGAAGGCAAGCTCAATTCCTGGGTGTTTTCCAACACTACAGTCGGGTTCATTTGCAAATTCGTCGGCGTTTCGTGTTGGAATGACCGGGAAAACAGGCTTATTGGTCTGGAGCTCCGGGATTTCAGTCTCACGGGTAGTATTCCGGATTCTCTTCAGTTTTGCCACAGCCTCCAGACCCTAAATCTCGCTGGCAACTCTCTCTCCGGTTCGATCCCTCCGCAAATCTGCACTTGGCTGCCCTATTTGGTTACTCTTGATTTGTCGCAGAATAGTTTGACCGGTCAAATACCGGAGGATCTGGCTAATTGTTCGTATTTGAATAACTTGATTCTAGATGATAATAAGTTGTCTGGGAATATCCCATATCAGCTTTCGACCTTAGGGAGGTTGAAAAAGTTCTCTGTCGCGAATAATGATTTATCCGGGAGAGTGCCGTCTTTCAATTATGAACTGGAGCTTGATTTTGGTGGGAATAGTGGGCTTTGCGGCGGCCCTTTGGGCAAATGTGGTGGATTGACTAAGAAGAGTATGGCGATTATTATTGCGGCGGGGGTAGAAGAGTATGGCGATTATTATTGCGGCGGGGGTTTTTGGTGCCGCCGCTTCATTGTTACTGGGATTTGGTTTGTGGTGGTGGTACTTTATGAGGTCGAATAAGAGGAGCAAGAAAGGTTATGGGATTGGACGAAGAGATGATGGGAGTAGTTGGGCTGATATATTACGAGCTCATAAGCTTACACAGGTTATCCTGTTTCAAAAGCCACTTGTTAAGGTTAAATTGGCTGATTTGTTGGCTGCAACAAACAATTTTAGCGTGCAGAATGTTATCGTCTCCAGTAGAATGGGGACGACTTACAAGGCTGTCTTGCGGGATGGGTCGGCGCTTGCCATTAAGCGGCTCAGTGTGTGTAAAATGGGGGAGAAACAGTTTAGGATGGAGATGAATAAGTTGGGGCAGTTGCGGCATCCAAATTTGGTGCCACTACTGGGATTTTGCTTGGTGGAGGAGGAGAAGCTCTTGGTTTATAAGCATTTGTCGAATGGGACTCTGGGTTCCATGTTGCGTGGCAATGCTGCTGTGTTGGATTGGCCGACTAGGTTTAGGATAGCACTGGGGGCTGCAAGAGGGCTTGCTTGGCTTCACCATGGATGTCACCCTCCGATCCTGCACCAGAATATTAGCTCGAACGTGGTCCTTCTTGATGAGGATTTTGATGCTAGGGTAATGGACTTTGGTTTGGCAAGACTTCTGACCTCATCAGAATCGAATGAGAGTAGTTTTGTCTATGGGGATTTAGGTGAAATTGGATATGTTGCTCCAGAGTACTCGAGCACTATGGTTGCTTCAGTAAAGGGGGATTCTTACAGTTTTGGAGTGGTACTTCTGGAGCTGGCAACTGGGCTAAAACCTCTTGATGTTAGTACTGTTGATGAAATGTTTAAGGGTAACTTAGTGGACTGGGTAAAGCAGCTTGCTGGTTCTGGTCGAATTAAAGATGCTCTTGATAAGCGGTTATGTGGGAAGGGCCATGATGAGGATATTGTGAGGTTCTTGAGAATCGCTTGTAATTGTGTTGTTTCTCAGCCCAAGGATAGGTGGTCCATGTATCAAGTTTATGAATCACTGAAGAGCATGGCTGAGGAACATGGTCTCTCAGAACATTATGATGAATTTCCGCTGCTGTTTGGGAAACAAGAGTCAACAAGTCCCCTATAACTGGGAGCAGAAGCATGAGATGTATGCTTGATAGTTGAAATTAATCTTGCACTCTTGCAGCATGCGGTGGTGAGTTATGACAAGCAAATCGTGTGAATCTATGTTTATTTGCTTACTGCGACATATCCTACTCTTCCTGAATATATTTGTATAATAGCTGAGCTGCATAAATTGTACTGGAGGCATTCTTATTGTTCGTTTCAGTTGTAACAAAATCTACTCTGTTGGTTCATATCATCTGTTATTTGCTCTTCTGATGCTATCTTTTTAAATTCTTGTTGAGAATCCGGATGAACTCTATCTTATTAATACAGTTGTTGGTTGTGAACCATTCCTCATAGTTTCTGGATACGGACACCTTGCAAATAAGGTTGACAGCGTATGATGATATGTCGGCTTCCAATATTCCGTTTGAGCCTATGTTTCCAAAACTAGTTCTGTTAATAATAGAGCAAATAGTGCCTTACTGCACCATATGTTGAGCAGAAAATTATTTCTTTGGTATAGAAAGAAATGCAGGGTGTGCGAGCCTGCCACCATTTTTATTCTACTCACAGTTTCAGAAAATTCAGAACCTATACATGCTTACACAAATTACTTTATGTTGCATTCTCTTTCCTTAGCTCCTTCCCACCTCCAGTTTGCTTTATTTGTATTGTGCTGAAAAGTATTTGCTTCTACAGGAAGTATGGATCCTGATTTACTTTTCTTGTATGTAATGAACACCTTGGTGAGTGATACCCCATTGAATGTTCTATTTTAAATTCTATTTTTATATATGTACAGTATTCCTTTAATAAAATACCAATGTAGCTTCCGTATATATGACTTGTATGTGTTACAAAAATAGAAAATTTAGTAAAAATTTGGAATAAAGAATTGTGTGAAAGACCTAAACGAAGCAGGTTGGTTTGTCCATGCGTAAATCAAGAATTTCCTAGGAGATAAATGTGTTAGTAAGTATTATGAATTTATAAATATTTGGAGAACATTGAAACTTTTAAGGTTTTTGAGAATTTTGACGTCCAACTCTTGGCATGAGCTATTTGTAACATCTAGGCGATGTAATTCCCTCCGAACCCTTTTTCAATTAAAATAACTGGAAAAAAAAATATATGATAAGGTTGCAATAAAGTGATGAACTTTCACTTTTTAATTTAACAAGTGGTGGACGTGGGGTTTGTGCCACGCCCTTCCATGCAACAACAGATGAAAGGACTGAGGAGCCCCCACCTCCTGTTTCATTCTCATTCACTTTGGACTTCTTGAAACAATCAAAATCAAATTTAAAACCCAACATAAAAGAGTGTAACTGTGGAACAAAAGGAGAGTATATATGATAAGGTTGTAATCAAATCAGGTTTAATAAAATTAAATCAATTACACAGCAAGTATCTCACATTCATCATGTGTTGGATCATTTTTTTTGAACTGTAAATCAATTATACGACAAATATATTACACTTGTTATGTAATTGATCTCAATCAGATCAAATTCAGTCCAGATTAAAATCAACCCTCAAAATCTCAACCCTCACCAACTGGAAATATGGAATGTACATTCAAGTACTGAAGATTACTCAAATTTTGCAATGTAAATTCATTTTATCTACGTATGTACTATTTTAATCGCCCTCTCACACTAGCAGCAAAATGCTATTATGTCTCCTAAGTATGATACAGACACTGCAGCTTGGAAATAATAATTAATGCTAAACAACCTAAATTTGAGGCACTGGCTACCCACAGTAATGTCACTTACCAACATTTAAGGCAAAATGATTTTGGAAAGAAGAGCCCCTTTAGCCCGTGCGAGGTGGTGCTTTATTAGGGTAGAAAAGATGGTCAGTCCTAAACAAAAGGTGAAGACAAAAACCCTTTATTGCATGAACACGCTAACGGCAAAACATCTGAAATCTCGGACTATGGACCTCTGTAGATCTCCAAACCACAATATATGTACTGAAAACCCAGCATTACAATTAAACAAAAATGTACATGCCATTCCTCAAACAAACTATTTGGAAACCTTGTGGATAACTCTTTTTCAAGGCAATCCATCTTTTCTGTGTGTATCATTTACATGCAAAGCAAGTTACATGAGTCTTTGTTGTCTGAATTCAAAGGGAAGATAAGCAATTTACCTATATATATATATATATATATATGTAGAGATAAGATTTCACCCCAGAAAAATGGAGTTAGAAACGCAAGATCAGCTGAATCACCTCAACTTCCACCTCTTTCATAAGCTTATGTTGGTGGCAATCTTGAACTCCCCACTCTCCTGGAGGAAAAAAACAATCAAGACAATTCTGAGTTGTGAAAACGTCATCTGATAAGCATGACAGATTCCTGATAGCAACATGATCATCAACCACACGTTCGTACAACCAACAAGTCATGTTATTGGAGTATTGGGTGATTGACGTTACCTGTTATGTATAGGATCAGGTCCATTGGGTACTCTCCTCTTGCTGACACAATTGAGGTTGAAATTCCGATCACGAACACCACTCTTCCCAGTTTCTATTGGTTTCAAGAATTTAACACTTGCGGTTGACGGAACAGTAGTCATAGTAGCATCCCTTCCATTACTCCGGTCTGCTAAGCTCAGAACAAGCAAAAACCAGAGCAAACTAACAGACAGAGCAATGCACACAACTCTTCTCCTGCTCCCCATTATCACTGATAATGCTCGCTCTCCTGACTTATATATGAAACTTGGAAGAAGTCACAAGTCCGAGGAGTATTAAACGAAAATACGTGTCCGATAAAGCGTTCTTGAACTTGAACAAGACTTATAGGACAACTATCCAATGAAAGATATACAGAAGAGGAATCTGAGTTCTTGAGAAGTATCAATGTGGTGAAGAAGAAAGAGAATTGTTTAAGTTTGGCGGGGAATTAAGGAGTTGATGGGTTGAGGAAAGCAAAGGGCAGTGTATTAGTATATACGGGATGAAAGAAGAAATTAGTAGGAATTTTTATAGTTGGTTTGTTCTGAAAAACAATAGCACTGTTAAAGTTGGGGCCTCCAATTGCTTTCACTATTCCCTTCATTGGTCCACCCACAACTCACCCTTTATTTTGGCGTGTTCATTTTCATGGCAAAATTTATGGGACCTCACTGTTTTCCTATTTCAAGCATACACCCTCACCCCACCCCCCACCCCCCACCCCTCTCTCTATAAAGATGGAACTTTGAGTTTTGTGCCACATCTATTTATTATGCAATACCAAGTAAATAATCGAAATATATACACCTAAATGAGAGAAAAGAAACTTATCGATACAGAGTATTATAGAAACAACCCCTCACCTTTTTCCGTCTTTTCTTGCCTCGTCTAATAATTACATTACGTTTTGGACCTTGAATTGTGTTGAGAAAAGAAAAGAAGTACAAGAAAATAAACTCAAAGGACTACCACCTTGAAGCAATCAGGATGTTTTTCCTCCACTTTCAGGGATAAATGTTGGGTTAATATTAATGGCTTGCTATTACTTGTAGTGAATGTCGAGGAGATAAAACATTTTGCTTTACTGCATCTCGTCCTCTGAGAATGTGAAGGACTGGCACATGCAGAAGTAACTGTTGATCAGGTTGTAAAAAGGAAGATGTGCTGAAGTTTGAACGAACCCTGTTAAGACAAACGAGTTCTTACATCAGTATATTACATTATAGAAGCATGTCAACATCGGGGGCAACCCTTTCGCATGGTCCTAGTGAATCTATATGCTTTTTCATGTCATGAAAAAGAAAAAAAGAAATTCTAAAACTACAAAGTAATCAAAAGATCCCAAAGCAATTAGCAAAGATTCCAATTCAGATCCGTGCAATGATAAAATCATTCTGAATGCTCATATCAGCTACTTAATATTTAAGTACAAGTGCATATTCCAGGTTTTCCAGCATCGCACGTCATCTTTCTTGGTTAACTGAGGTTTAAAGAGAAGTTCCTGCAGTGCCACTCAAAGTATCATACAGGATTACAGACTGGAAAAGCAGCGACAGAGCAAAGAGAGAAGAAAGAACGAAAGTGATAAAGAGAAAACTAGAAGATTTTAACAACTATGGGTCCATATCCTCCACGTCCAAACTAAATTCATCGCTCTTTCTAGTTCAACTTTACTACGTTTGTCCGAGGCCGGATTCTTAGATCGTGACTCAGGCATCCAAGAAACAATATACAGTTCGAACTCCCGTATTCTAAGTTGATTGCGTTTTGAAAGCCAACGGTTGTGGCTCCACTCTATATGTTGGTGTCTCACATACTATACGATTGACAACAGTGGTGACACTAGAAACTTTACTTTGGTGGTTTTTGTTTCTCTGTAAATCACATTAGATGATGCTGGCTCATCTTGCAACAAATTGTCATGTAATTCCTTTTTGGGGAAACGAAGCTGGCTCCAAGCCAATAAATGAGAAATCATGGGATTTTCACCTTTATGGTTGTTTTCTCAATCTAGCTCAATTCAATTCAAATAGTTTGCACAATTTGGTTTGCAAAGCATGTAAACTACACAAACTTCAATAGAACAACTTAAACATATTAACAACATTGCAGTATACAAACATGGAATGCCAATCGAACTGTTGTAAAAGCTTTCATAAATGTAATTGTCCAAACCCAGAAGATAATACAGGCCACCCTGAGTGCTGAAAGGATGCCAGTGGTAAGTGACATCCTACTAGGTTTCAGCAGTTAAATCACGCTCACAAACTCGTACAGATAGTTACATATTCAACCATTCCCAGTGACTAAAGTAAGAATGTTCAGGTCATCTTCACTTGATACTGAGCAAGTAATCTCTTCAAAGTTGTTCACTACCTAGACAAAAAGGTATCTGAAAATTAAACGACCTGCTATATATGGGTAGAAAGTAATAAAAGACACTGAAGGACAATGAAGATACTGCAAGCAGGCAGTTGAGCACTGTATTGCTGGCAGTGATGTACCTGGCGAATAAGCTGAACTTGAGCTGCAGGATAACTGGAGCAATATATTGGAAACTTCAGAGAAGATCGGAATTTTGACCATGGCAATGTTTCCAGTTGTGTCTAATAGTGATGTAGTCATCTCTCTGATTTACTCTTCTTCTGTGCCCACTTTGGTCCATATATTGCTAGATGCGTCCTGCCAAACCGCCTATCAGCTATCTGCATTATTAGAGAAACAACGTTTACATAAAGCTTTTCAGATAAAGTGATAATGGTCACCTTCATTATGATATTAACATTGACAGGAATACATAACATACATATAATATGAATGTTGACGGAGTGACAAGTTAGTCACTATTTATACCTTAACCAAGGATGCATATGAATCTAACATGTCAGTTCTCAAAGGATACTCAACTACCTGGAGAAGTGAGATAAACAAAATGAGTTATAGAAGATAAAAAAATAATATCCAGCAAAAGTTCAATCCAACTTACTATAAAGGTATTCTCTCCGACGACTGATGAATTGGAAATCTGATCCATCAGTACTGCGTAGTCAACAAGCATATATGGAGGAGTAACACTTATGTAATCAAACACTCCATCTTTACCTGCAGTAATCAGATCTGGACATGTAAGAATCCTTCAACTGAAAGGATGTCACTGAAAGGGCTTTTACAAAAATAATGTTTAATATGCATCTATGTAAGATATGGGATGCAGTATTCCGCATTCATACAGGGGAGACACCAATGAAAGAATATAATCACCTACAAATCGTTCAGCATTTTGCAAGAAAATTTCAACCCGGACGCTATGTATAACTGAAACGTCAACAAAACCAGTTGATTCTAAGTTTGGCCGTAGCACATCTGAGACAACCCAAGGATCCATCTCCACAAAGTGCACCTAAATATCAAGTTAAGCCAGGAAATATTTCAATAAAGACACAGCAAGGAGCTTGGCAAAGAACTCCAAAAGCGAGCCAAAAAGATCCTATAGGAAGTTAGTTGCAATCGCTAGTTACTTGGTATTATTTTGTAAAACGGAGCTCATCATAACAATTATCCACTAAAAAGTAAAGTTTTCAACTGAACCTGTATTCTAATTCATGCAACAAAATGGACTAGTAAAATGCACCTCAGAGCATCCTCTGCTGATAGCTTCAATACCAACTGACCCTGTGCCACTATACAAGTCTAACCAGCGTCCAGGCCTTAGAGATTGAGGGGAGCCTCCAGCTGCCTGTTTAGTAACCATGTAGTGTAAGCAGATTAACTCCTTGCTAGATGTTAATTTTGTACCAGATAAACAATAAGTTAAAGTGTCTTTCGTAATTCACATAGGTTTTAAACTGAATTCAAATATCTAACACACAGTTCACCTGCAAAATTCCAAAAGCTGCTCCCTTTACAACTTCCATCATAGGACGCACATCCATACCCTTTGGCGAGAGCAATTTTTTCCTACGCGCTGTTCCTCCGAGAACCTAAATGGCCATTCAGGTCTATATGAAATTCTTTTCTAGATTAATTTCTTTTCTGTTGCTTATTTCTGGAGCTAATTACAATATCAGTTCTACATAAAACTTGTCCACGTTCACAATGTAACAAAGTTCTGAATTATCTACGTCCAACGAAAAGAGGACATCCAGCAATTCTTTTTACATGTGTGATACTGCAGAAAACTGTTACAGATGAAAAACTTGAATGGAACTATTTCTAATTCACAAAGATAATGTTTTCAGAACCCACGTATTCCATGTTGCAGGAGTGGAAAAGAAACAAAATAGAGTAAAACTGCAAAAGATCTCAAACCTGAAGCAATTTATGAGTCTCCCGAGGAGACTTAGACTCCTCTAAGGGTATAAGGTTCTTCGTTCCTGCATTTCCATGCTCCCTTCTCCTCTTTGTCTGTATTCAGAAACGAAAAGAGAAGAAAGAACTGAAACACACAACCACCATTCAGAAACACCTCTACTTATCTCTCACGCATGCCCAAAAAGCATAAAGAAAAACCATGGGGGAAAAAGATTGACCTTTGGAGAGGGTTCGGGTAAGAACTCATCGGGATTAAGACCGTACTTCTCAAGAAACTCCCTCTTCTTGTCAGTACCAACAATTCCCTTGTTGGGTTCTGATGCATCATACAAAGCAGATAGAAATTAGTACATAAAGAACTGACAATTATGATAGATTCTGCAGTGACTTACTGTAGGAGAATGTGACGACTAATGGGCGGTGGACAGAGCTCCAGACAGGCTTCGTCGGAAAGCAGAGGAAATTGGAATTCGAGCAAAGCCAATCACTACTGGCAATGTGTAAAGGAGATGGTAGAATCGCCATTTTTCCTGCTTCTAAGCTTGCTACCGAGTGATAATAATAACAGTCGAGCAAGATTTTTGAAGCTTCGCATTAGAAGTAATTGGGCCTGAATGGGCCTGTCAGGCTCTTACTGAACGATCCATTGGGCTAAGACCCATCCATAATACCAAGCCCATCTAATGATACAAATTGAAGACACATCTGGTGGCCCACTACAAAGCTTTATGCTTTCACATCAATATTTTAGCCCAAAGCTTTTCTTTTAACGAATCAAAAAGTGTTTGCAAATATCTAAAATAAATGCTAATTAGCTTATTTTTAAAAATAAGTTGAAAAAAACTATTGTATAAAAGTAAAAGTTATTACAAACTCCCGACTATAATTTTACACATAAAATAATTCTTGAAATGAAAAAATAATAGGTAACTCAAAAAAAAAAAAAAGGAATTAATGTACACCATCCATTCATTTATTTCTTATTGAAACATCATATTGAAGTTAAAATCAAAATTGTGCTTGCAATGGCAAAGCACCTAAGAGGTGCATTGTACCAATTGTATGTTATTTCCAAATTAGAATAAATAATTGGTGGGTGATTAGTTTGGCAACGCTGGAAATGAAAGTATCTTTCTCGCAGTCATTCTCCGCCATACTGTCGTAACAAAATATTTGGTACATGAAGCCGTGATATGATAGCTATACATCTAAATAGACTTGGATAGAAATCAATTCATTTTTAATGGAGAGTTCTGATGATATTTTATTTTTATCGAATCGTACAAAACCTTGTTCGAATTCTTGGAATAGGACAAAATTAAGTTGGGTCGAATAAATAAATGGATAGGGGTCTTAGGGCTTCAATTAATTATAAGAAAGAAAAAGCAACCGGCTTTTGTTCTTAATTTGAATAATTTTTTGATCTAATTATACGTTAAAAATAAATTAGTGCATGAGTGGATTCTATATTTTTTTCATGAATCCTAACTATTGGCATTCTCTATTCTGGAATGGAGAATTGAAGATGTGTGGGTAAAAGAATCAGTATATTGATAAATAAAATTTTTTTCGAAATCAAAAGAACAATAGGATTTAAAAAAATAAAAGATTTCTAACTATCTTGTTATTCTATAACATAGACGAATTAAATGAAATGAATGGAGAAAAAATAGAGGGCTAATACATTTACCTTAAAAAAAAAAAAGAGAGAGAGAGGGCTAAAAGTGAAGAGAATGGACTTTGGTTCAAATATTGGTACAACATATATTCACACGTGGCCGAAGCCCACAATGTTATCTTGCGCACGCGTTTGTAGTACTAACAAGAGAGTCGTGGAAGCCAATTGTACCTAACCCCCACAATTTCAATGCTAAGACGCATTCTTCTCCCTCCTTGTCCTCACATCTCTTAAACACGCGTTTCCATCATTACTAAAACCCACCAACCCTCTTGCTTTTCATTTTTCAGTTTGATGCACAATGCACAAAAATAATATTTTTCCAAATGTGTATTTAACTTCAGGAAAATATTTTATAAAATTAACTATATATTATATCTTCAAAGAGAATTATTGAGAATTAGTTGATTATTTTTAAATAAGAACGCATTTACTAAATAATTATAAATGTTGGAATTTTTTTTTCAAGATTCCAACTAGTACATTGATTCAATTATTATTGATTACATGACAAATTCAATATGAATTGAGTTGGGTTATACTTAACTAATTATATAATAAATGTAATATATTTATTGTATGTTGATATATAATTTAAACAAAATAATACATTACATCTACTATATAATTAGTTTAATTTGAATAAAAATTTGGCGAATGAAATGAGCCTAATTGCATTTGGATATGTGAAAACAATGTAATGGATGTGCTGTTGAGAGAGCGATGATACGTGGGAAGGATATCATAATCCGACCAGGAAAGTGCGTACGCTATATAACTTGACAAGTCAACAACTCTTTCGTTTTCATTGACCAATCATAAGTCCTCTAACTCAGTCCGATCCCTTTTTCTGATTTTCTTTAAATTTTAGTACTAATTTATTGAACAAGAATCAATAATGAAGTTAAGCCATGGCACCTTTATGGTTGTTGGTAGTGCTATCCATTCTTATTGAATTCTGAACTGGAATCACAACACAACGAGCGATCCCCCTATATATACACACACACGCCCACCCCCCAAGCAATCCAACTCCCAACTCTTGATAAGAAATTCTTGGGAATTACTGTAATCTGATTGTGGAATAGGGGAAGATGGGTGTTTGTGGGTCAAAGCCCAAAGGATGCGTGGGAATGAAAGGCAAGTTGAAGTTGCAGAAGAAACACAGGAAAAGAACAAGAAGAGTGAAAAAGGCCCATTCTTCTAATAACAAAAACCGGGTTGAACCCTCCAATCAAAAGGATCTTTCTTACACTAATCCTGCATTCCAAGGTTTCATTTTTCTGTTATATTGGGTCTTTCTTTGGGTGTTTGTGGAAATTTTTGTTGATGGGGGTTGTTAGAAGAGCAGCAAAGTATTGATCTTTAGAAGCTGCAGGTGTAGTTGATTGGTACTAGGTTGGACAGCTGAGAAGTGGTAGCGTTGGGTGGCATTTATGTTTTTTCTATGTATTTGCAGCAAATATGGTGTCTTATGCAGCTGGGACAATGATGGGTTTTACGAGGTTCTGTGGTTTATGATGTAGTTAGGTTTTCTTTTACAGAAAAAAAAAAAAAAAAAAAAAAAAGTTTTTTTTAAAAAAAAAAAAAAAAAAAAAAAAAAAAAAAACTGTTAGGGCTGTTGAGTTTCTGTGAGATTGATTTTTTCTCCTGAATTTCACTTTTGATGGTTTTCTAAACTTGGTAGCAAAAGGAACGTGTAAAATCTAATCCCTGTCAATTTTTGTGGCCTAACAGGGCATAGCGAGTCGTGGTTTGATCCTGATGCGGTTATTGATTCTGATGGTGAAGATGAATTTTACAGCGTTCAGGATGGTTAGCGCTTCGGCATTGTTATGTTTCTTCAACATATATGTTAGACGCTCCAATATACTGTGATGCTATGATTAGGACATTCCTTAATTGAATTCTATGACTTGAATGCTTACAGATGTATCTCAAGCTGGATCCCTATCCAATGTTGTTACTCCAAGATTTTCAAATCAAGTGGTGTATGGTAATGGCACTGATTCTCAGCTGAGCTCTGATGATCCTCAATGTCAGGATGAAAATGCCGAGAGGAATGAGACGGGTGCGTTGCACAGTTGTGGATTTATATCAAATGCATTCCTACCTTGTCTTGCTTGTGATGAGTCTTTAGATGGGAAGAGAAAATTGCAAAGTCTAGGAGGTCCAAGCACAAGGAAAAGATTATCACTTACTCCTTCGCTCAAATGGAAAGAAGGACAAGATCATACAAGTTTACGTAAGTGTTTGGGTTTTCCCCTCTTGACGCGATGCTTTGATAACTACAATATTTCCATTTTTAAGGAAGTAGAAGGAAAGTCATGTATGAAACTGTTGCCAATTTGATCTATCTAATGAAACACTCCTGTGCACTAAAGCATTCACAGTAAATTTTTGTTCGATGGTTTTGTTCTACTGTTGTTGATTATTTTTTTGTTATTGTATTCCTCAGCATTGGCAAAGGCCATTATACAAAGACCAATAGCTGGTTCTCAAATTATGTGTTCCCCATTAGAGAAGAAAATGCCGGAATCTTGGTCATGGGTTGAGGCGAACACTTTTAAAGTTCGTGGACGGAACTATACCAGGTCGGAGCATAGTACCTTTCTCTCTTCTGGATTATGGCATTCAAATTTGTAGCATGTGTTTTCAGCATTCACTTTCACCTTTTCTCAAAAGTCAACAGATTTATCAAAACATAGCGCTGAATTATCATCCTATGTGTTTTGCAGAGATAAAAAGAAAGAGTTTGCTCCAAACTTTGTTGCCTATGTTCCCTTTGGAGTGGACGTTTTCTTATCTCCTCGCAAAATTGATCACATTGCTCGATTTGTTGAGCTCCCCACTGTTGATTCACCTGGAGAAGTCCCTCCTATTCTTGTCGTAAATCTTCAGGTATGTCAACTCTCCCTGTAAACTATACCTACTGGAAACTAGGCTGTTTTTCTTATGTTAGGCTCTGTAAGAGACATCTGCAGCGGAATTGAATTCAGAACATTCTTCAAACTACTAATTTTTCACCCCTTTCACTGTATCAGATTCCACTCTACCCTGCCACAATCTTCCAAAATGAATACGATGGAGCAGGAGTGAGTTCTGTTTTCTATTTCAAGCTTTCAGAAAATTACTCAGCAGATCTTCCTGTTCACTTCCAAGAAAATATAAGGGTAAGAAGGATGCCTTTCTACTTTGTACCTGAAGCTTCCATTTTACCTGCGGACAACCTTCTCCATTTTGTTACAAAGCAAAAACAACCTCGTATGTCCATATGACAGCAGAAAAATCTGAATAATTTTCTTGCTTTGCGTTAACAGCGGATAATTGCTAATGAAACTGAGAAGATTAGAAGTTTTCCCATGGATACAAATGCGCCCTTCAGAGAAAGATTAAAAATCTTGGGCCGGGTCGCCAACTTAGAGGATCTTCAGTTAAGTGCGGCTGAGAGGAAGCTTATGCATGCATACAATGAGAAGCCAGTTCTTTCACGTCCTCAGCATGAATTTTACTTGGTAAAGTTGTTTTGTTTACTTTCCATAGCTTGATTCTCTTAACGTGCTATAATCATCTGCTCTATGGGTGAGTCATTCATGTCTTATATTGAGATGGGACAACAATTTCCATAGACTAATAATCTATAAATGAAGCTGTAAGTTGTCACTCTTGTTTTCCTGATAGATCTTCAATATTTGCGTATTTCACAAAGAGAGTTGATCGTGCGATCCTTGCAGGGAGAAAACTACTTTGAGATTGATTTGGATATCCACAGATTCAGTTACATTGCAAGGAAAGGCTTCGAGACATTTCAAGACAGAATTAAGCACTGTGTCTTTGACTTCGGCCTGACAATTCAGGTAGGCTCAATATCAGTATCTGTCCTAATCAGACCTAAATTTAAGTCGAAACACAGCTCTGACATTTATTGGTTTAATAATGTGATACAGGGAAACAAGGCGGAAGATCTACCAGAGTGTATGTTATGCTGTTTAAGATTGAAGGAAATTGACTACACTAACTATTGCCAACTTAGCTTGTGAGTCGAGAGAAACACTGTGAGGATTTGAGCTAATGAATCACTGTACTTGAGCATGTCTTTCCTTTCTCCCTAAAGTACTTTAGCGCTAACCTTTTCAAGTCAAGTTCTTGTTGTATTGTCAATGGCCAAGTTCCAACAAATCGGTTTTCTGCTCAATTGTACAGCGCTTATATCTGAGTGTACAGATATATTGCAATAGTAACAAATTAATGTAAGTTAAAACATTTTCCCCTGGTCACGACAAAAACATCTCTTTTCAAGTTTCCAGTTTGCGCCCTGACGGCTTTGTTTTTCCATAAATTCCTACAAATAGTGAGGTAAAACTCCCGGACATATCCTGAGGATTAGAAGCATACCAGAAAACATGTTCATGTTTGTGCCAAGACCACATGTTCTGTTATAAGTTCTAAGAAACCCATAATTGAAAAATAACGTCAAGATTCATCAAATTCCATCAGAAACATTCATATTCCATCCAAGCTACAAACCAAATATTCTGAACTCTCGTCTACAAAATTCTCAAGCTAAACTACCCATAACAAATTCCAAAAACTCTATCAAGGCATTGGATAACAAAGAAAAGAGAGAAAGAGAAAGTTGTAAGCACACAGGTGTACATTTGTAAAAAAGACGGCCTGGTTGGAGGCAAAAAGCTTGGAAAACTAAAAGGCAACATGAATTCCATGCAACAGGCGTAAAAAAATGGTGGGCTTGCTTAAGATGCATGTGGGCCGATGCAGCAGCCAAAAATTGAAACGAAACCGGACCTCCGGGGCTTACCTTCTGATCTGGAACCAGGAGGAGGAAGAACGGAATCAGACGGATTCACAACGCCAGAATTGGAAGTGGGAATGGGATGGTAGTTGAAATCCCTGGATTTATCAACCGGTGGTGGGGGCTTAACGTCTGGAATCTGAATCCTGCTGTCCCATATGCGGCCTGAAGATCCCTGCCTCCGGAATGAGAAGGATGATCTCTGCAATGTGTTCATGCCTGCCAGGTTGTTCGTCTAAATCCTATATGTTTTGTCTTCTTCAGTAGTGCTCTTTCTTCCTTTTTCCCTTTATCGTTAGTTTTCCCTTGCAACGAACATAACGGTTTTTTGACATAGTTCAGGTCGTTCTTGTCCTTTTTTCTTTTTTTTTTCCCCTCCAATATATTTAAAGCCATTTATTTATTTATTTTTGTGTGTGTTATATGGTATTAATTCACTTTTACTGTCCTATTTATTTTTATTTTCTATTCTTTTTCCTTTTATCTTGCGAGGTATTATTGAATGGTCATCATAGGGAGTCTTATATATGCTGATTTATGAAATTTTGACATAGGAATTTGGTTCCGAAGCATTGCCCAGTCACTAAATCCTCAAGAGCTACGATGCCATAAAACATGAAACGTTTCAATATTATGACAAATGTTTTCTCAATGGACCCATGCTCTATAACATTGTATAACTCTACTCTGTCCTGATCACTAAATTTGAACAGCCATTTCGACTGTAAGAAGATTATTCAAAACCATTGACACAACTCCAGCTATCGGGAAATCAGTAATCATAATTCTCATCCAAAATGTGAGGAAACTGAAGTCGCATTTCATTGTCATGAGCCAGGATGGCCTCCACAAATGAATCTGCAGCAGATGAAGTAGCAATTGAAGAGCATTTTTCCAGAACTCCAGGAGAATTCTCCTGACAGGACATTATGGTTTCCCTGCACTCGTCTCCATTAAAGTTATGTATAAGTCCAGATTCCTGCACTGGAATAGAATCATTATGCAAATACTGCATTCCCATGTATTTACATTCTGGAATTTGATCTGTGTTGTCCAAGGAGGGAAAGGAATCTCCCAGAACATATTCGTTACACAGAAAGGGAGAAGGCGGCACGATGTGAACCTGAGAGGGCTCACACGAGTGAGATGGTCCGCAGCTGAAATGCATGACTCCATTTGAAGATGAAAATGTATCAGAAGAGGAGGCCTCACTGAAAAAGTGTGGTTGGATGAATTCTTGGTTTATGGCTTGGAACTTAGTTACAGTTTCCACTGGATGATTTTTTTGATCATTCAAGAGATCATAATAAGGTTTCTGAATCTTTTGTCTATTGTTTTCTGCTTTCCAAATGGACTCATTGGCTGCGGAATTCTGGAGGAACCGGTTTCCATTCCTGGTGCTTGGGAACCCACTGATCTTTCCATACTCACTGAAAAGCTGAGAGAAGGGCTTGTGAGTTACGGGATCAATTCCCATTTTGGTCAGTTTTTTCTTCAGTTTGGTGTTCCAGTAGTTCTTAACATCATTATCTGTTCTCCCTGGCAGTCTTTTTGCTATCAGAGACCATCTATATCATAAAAACCAGTAGTAAGTAGAGCAGCTCAGACTACTAAAACAGTGCCAATGAACCTTGGATGGCTATTTAGAAACTTTTAAATTCGACTTCTTTCTAACAACATTATCAAATCAGAACAGATAAAAGATGGCAAATCTTCATTGAATTGCACGACAATTACAATGCTTTTCACATGATATGGAACTTAAGCAGTGGGAATCTGATTTAAACGAAGTCATTATATTCTCAAAACTTTCATTTCACAAAATGTAAGTGGCAGATCTCCTGGTTTTTCCATGCCAAACCAGTTTGTTTCTGAGGCAGAAAGGGCGCATATGGGGAAAAAGTAATAGAGAAATAAAGCTCTAAAAGATTGCTAGACATCTAAATAAAATGTAAAGTTACCTGCTACCAATGGTTCTGTGAAGTTCAAGAATGCACTCTTCTTCTTCAGGAGTAAAATTGTCGTGTTTGAGATCAGGGCGAAGATAATTAGTCCATCTTAGCCTACAGCTCTTCCCGCATCTGTTGAGGCCTATACAAACTCATGAAACAAAGCAAACACACAGATTTTTACGTCGAACAACATTAGTTGAAGCAATTCAGAAATGAAAATTACCTGCTTTCTGGGGGACTGACGTCCAGTTGCCAATTCCATGGCTGGCTACATATGCAAGAATTTTTGCATCTTCTTCAGGTGTCCAGGGTCCCCTTTTCACATTTGCTTTGTCACAACAAGGCGGTCTCCCCATAGGACAGATAACTTGGTGTTTTTGTCTGTAAGGGGGAAAGGAAGTAGGGGGACTGGACTGGACCGGAAGACTGATGTAATGATGATGTGATTTTAAGCTTCGGGCATAAATTTGAAGGAAGACATTTAACAAGTGAGGGAGCATGAAATGCATGTAACTGGGGCTCCAATTTAACAACAATTGCATGATTTTAATCAAAGAATCAGAAAAAAGAAACTGGTTTACATGACATGAAAATAACGCATGCAATCCCTCTCTCTCTCTCTCTCTCTCTCTCTCTCTCTCTCTCACACACACACACACACAAATTCTCTCTCCTCTTGCTTGGCTCCAAGAAAATGACTAGTCAGGTTGGAATTGCCTGAAACTTTTTTTGTTAAAGCTTGCAGCTAGCATTTGTATCTTACATATTCAGAGTAATGGCGACCTTCTTGCAGCATTTGCTTGCAGCTAGTTTCTTTCTTCTTGGTTTTTCTGACAGATCTTGCAAATCATAGTCTGTACTCTACACTTGTGAAGGGTTTTTGCGTTAAGATGCTTGAAAATGGCACCAAGCGGCTTGTTTACTGAATTCTTGGACGGCTCTAATTTTAATTTCTCGAGAGGTCTCTTACTGGCTTAAATGAAGCTCCTCTCTGCCAGAGCACAAAGGAAGAAGCAATGATCCTTGCCCTGCAGAGCACTACATTAATGCAGGCACAATCGCATAGGCTAAGACAAGACTCTCTCGGGTGAAGTAAGATTATTTCAGTGACAAAAACCTCAACCATTTAAAAAGCACAAGAGGGTCATAGTAAAATCAATTCATTAAGTAAATTATGGGCCTTTAGTTTAATGCAACTTTTTGATTTAGAGTTGATGAAATGTTCTAACGAAACAGTACAATGACCTCTTTCATGTACAACTGAACATTTTCAACTTTTCCTATGCAAAATAGGCTGGAGAAATGTTACTAAGATGAGCACACTTTGCAGCTCTTCCTACAATAGCCGTTGCCTTCCTTAGACCCAATCATATACAGAGGATTCTTTTCGCATTCTCCTCTAAGAGCCCATGCAGGGCAGTTTGGATTCTCGTCGACACAGTCACCACTCGATGAACTGGATACTGGCGTATCAAAAGACCGCACATGAATCCACTTGGTGGCGGACCACTTTTCGCCTTCAATGACAGGACAGCTCCCATGCAAGCTCGTGTTATCAGTAGTTGCATCAGGATGAAGACTGAAAAACAATAGAGCATCACCCTTCCTTGGTTTCACTGTAAACAGAAGAAACGAGAAACACGATGTCACCAGTTTAATACAATTGACACCATAAAGCGGAAGCTGCTCATTTCACATCTTCATCTATCTCCATCGACTTAAAGAACAATGATATGATCGATCTAAAATAAGTGAAAATGCCATGCCAAGTTGAAAAGAGAATGACAGTCAGAATGAATCAACACCAACACGAATTTTCTTTTCATCAACACTCAAGTGAAACATTGCAAGGGGGAAAAAAATAAATCAGAGTTTCTAAGACCGCTCAACATCATTCTCTTAAAAAGTATTTTATTTACATCAGCACCCTCTCAGGTAGCAAGAGAGCATTTTACCCCAAGCATGTATATACCACTGAAATTTATCTCAAGATGAAGAAAATTACCGGATACACAACACTGTCAAATCATGTTTACCTGCATAACCCTCTTTAGCGCAATCAGACCAGTCATCGCCCTTTGGCTGTTTATCTTTCTCCTGCATATGCAGTAGACATTCAAATAAAGAGAAGGATTTTTATATATAGTGTCTATAGGAAGAGAAAACAAGGAATCACAAACTCACCTCTGAATTAGGAAACACTGTTTCTCCTCCCCTAGCAACATCTGATAAATACATTAGCACAGTAGCTACTCGGTGACCACCCAATTCTTGATTGGCCTTGTCATGGAAAAAATCAAAATGTGGCTCATACTTTTGGCCATGTTCATAATGCAAAACCTGCATAGCCTCCCCATTCTCTGCACAACAGATTCATCAGATCAATAAGAAGGCTTAATTGAATGATGAAATACCACTGGAACACTAACAAAGCCATTCCAACAATACCTATAGGGAGGAATGTCCATGCTGCAATTCTTGCCTCGATACCAGCAACTATTTCATCCTTCAATCAAGAAACAGAGAACAAAATTTCATCATATGGGTATTCTAACATCAGAGAACAGTGAAGTTGAAGCAGGCAGATGAAAAGGTTGCACAAGTAAGAATCCATCTCTTTGGACACATGTTATGTCAATGAACTACATTGAAATGGTATGTTAATCCAGTATGGTAGAGCTCACGAATAAATACTTACGAACTAAAATAGCTTCAACTCATGATTTATGTTCAAACAAATGCGACACTAAAGCAAACATAATGCGGGCTGCAGTTTCTTCACAAAACAAGATTCACCTTGGATTATCAGCATACACAGGCTGAAAGGATTAACATTTCGGGCAACTAAGAACCTAATGTTTTTGTTTCTGATGTAGGGCATAAATGATATTTAAATGTGAAACCATGATTTACCAAAAAATCCAAACCAACCATTCAGTCATAAGATACATGCAATTGGGGCCCTGAGATTCAAATTATTAAAAATCATCACAGCATCTCGGATTTTGCTTACCTGAGCCTTCCCCAGAAACATGCCTGAACTCGTACGGACCTCACTCTCTATACTCTTGCCAGAATCATTGTCAGCTACCATAGATTTCTCCAGCTTATCTTTAGCCTACTCATACAAATCCAGAGCACGTTCACCACAACATTAAGGAAGAACCCATAATTTGTGTTCGTTCCTCCCCCACAAACAAATCACAAATAGATAAATCCACAGTAGCCAAAGGGGAATTGCAAGAAAGCAAGGATTTTGCCAGTTGACCCTTTTTCCATAAAACATAATTACTAATATTTAAAAGCATTTCAATTTATGCATTAGTCTTATATTAAACCGGGGAGCATCAATGAGTTAAAAAAGTGAAGGGTGCAAAAAAAGAAAAGAATTGGCTAACCAGAGCAATGAGATGATCACACTCCTTATGATTCAAAAATCCTCTGTACAGAAAGGCCCTGCAGAATAACAGTTACCACCCAAAACCCATATCATCATTCATCACAAAAAACAGACAATTTCACATAAAATGTATGCATCCATTTAAAATTTTAAAATTCCTGTAAATCAAAAGATCCAAAAAGAAACCTGGGGTTCCAAGAGATTTGAGTGACCCGGGTCGGATCAAACGCAGCCAAAGAACCACCACTCGTCAATTTCAACACTGATTCTCTTCTGATGTAAACCCACAAAAAATAAAAACAAAAGACATATCAGCCCTGATCTACATTCTTCATTTTTAATCAAAAGGCGGATATAAGGAGAAAGATCACATACCCATGAGAGAATTGAACAAGAAAACAGAGAAAAATCAAAAGAAAAAATCTCGCGTCCATAAAGGGGTAAAAAATTCAATCTTTTTCCCCCTTCTTTTCTGAAAATATCTCCTCTGTTTTCTTTTCTTAGCGGTGGGGGTGCGAAATCTTGGTGGGTGGGGTTTTAATTGTGCTGAAATTCAAGAAAATAGACTTGGACTGTGTCTTTGTGTTTGAAACGTTGTATTTAACTGGACTGAAACTGAAAAGGGGGATTATTACAAGGGGTCGCCCACTGGATTTGAGATTTCGTGGGAATAATGTCCTTTTTCTCGAAGTTTCCTGGTTCAATGCGGTATTTTCAGTAATAGTCTAATCCAGAAGGGAAGCTCAGGAAAAATGGTTACTTTGTCTCGTGTGTATAATTACATTGAAAGATTTTTGCAAATTAGAATTAGCAAAAGAATAATGATGTCTTAATTACTTGAAACAACTGTTTGAAAAGACGCAGAGGTCTATGTAAGGGAATTAACTTTGAGCAACATTAGCAAATGAATGGCAATTATCACAATAATATGTGGTGGGTAGGCGTTGAAATAATTAAGTGTGATTAGATCAATTAATTAGGGGTTTCTCTCTTGCTGCTTCTATAAATTAGAACACACGCTTTCTTAAACTCCACCTAAAAATGTACGTGGTGCAAATAGCGAGTCTAGTCTAGTCTAGGCAAGGCTCAACACAAAGCAGAATTATAATTAAGGAAAATTAAAATAAATCTGGTTGATATTGGGCCGTGGGTCCAATTATATTCATATGGGCCAAAGGATAAATCACTCTCTGGGGCAGGGGCACTGCCTTCAATTTGATACGATATAATATTACAACACAGTCTCATCAAAGTATCTCATCTTTTTGTCTGTATCACCACATAAACAAACATATACAAACTTTATATTACATGACCACTTTCCACTTCACATTCCAAAATTACTTCTATCGGTTGTCCGTAGTGTTTGAAAAGACTCGTTGCACCTTTCTTTTTGCTCTCACAACCCAACGCATTCATCTCAAACCACTCTTGTCTTTGTGTATTGGAGATGGGAAATTTGGGAGATTGCTTACTACTTTCTTCATCACCATTCTCTAAATAATAATATCTAAAACTACTTAATTCCTACATTTTTATTTTCATTAAATTAAAATGAATATTATGAAATCAAATCTTTATTCAAACCCATTAGTGACGAGTATTAGGCTAAAAAGACGTACTAACCAAATTTCTATTGAGCGAACAAAAAGAGTAGCCATTAGCAAACACCAATTGCCAATATTTTATGTACACCAAATAACCTCTTCTCACCAATCCCACACATTTATTAATTCTATCAGTGGTTTTTCTTTTTAAACGCGCATGCGCGGACTCACAGCAGCTCCCAATAGATACTAAGCCCACTATCTCCTTTCAGCCCCAAACAGGTCAGAGTGTCCTTCAGACATTAATCCTCCTATCAGTTTCATACTCAGAAGGCAGCAGAGCGCAGATGGGAACAACAAAGCAAACGCCCACGTATCCGCATAATTTTCAGGAACCCATGACTTTATCAGCTGCAATTTTCCTCGGTTTCTCCACCACATTGCCGTCATTCCCAGCCAGGGCTCGGTACTTATCCTTCCTAGTAAAGCTGGTGCACTCGTACGACAGTGTTGCTGCGATCATCCTCTGTATGTAATTCGCCACCTCGTGGCTTGATTTCCCAGCCCCACAGGTCAAATCCCCAGGCAGCTTATTCAAGAACGTCACCTCATAAGCCGGGCTCGGGTTCATGAAGAAATAAAACGGGTCCATCCCTTTCCACCCTCTGGCCGTCGTCCCATGAAACATGCTCATCCGATTAGACATCGCCACTGGTACCAGTTCGTCAGTTAGTTCTGCAAAAAGTGCTGAAAACCTCAGCAGAAATGGTTCTCTACAGGTTGTCCCCTCGGGGCATATCACTAGGTCACCTTCTTTTAGTAGTTTCTTGATCATGTCAGCATCCTTGGCCCGGTCCCTGTTCAGACGAACCGTTTTGATGGGTGATATGATTTCTGACAGCCGGGATAGCGAGTATGTGACGGCAGGAATAGCGCGGCCCAGGGCCGTGGAGAGGAAAATTGGGTCGAGGAGGGACCGGTGTGAGCAAACGAAGAGGACGCCGGTTTGGCCTAAGGACTTTTCGGGCCGAGGTGGTGGAGTGCCCTTGATGGTGACCCTAACTCCGAGTGCCCGAAACGCGTAATAGACCATTGGCATTGGGAGGAGCGCCCCAGCAGCGATACGTATGCATGCTAGAATGAAGCCTATTGGGATCCATAGAATGATTAAAAGGGCCATTAGGGGGCTTGGTTTTTGTACAAGCCGGCCGTCATGGAATACTATTGGCTTTAGCAGCCTGTCCTGGCTGACGGGCTGCACTTTGGGGGTTCTATGAACCATGTAGCTCTCCTGAAAATGATATATAATCAAGAAATCAGTCAGTATACATGTTCATGAAAATGGATAATCTTGGGATGAATTGTTTGGATTTGAGTCGTACGAAAACAAATGACAGTTACCTTGCAGAGGTTCATGAATGGATAATCAGTCTTTCTATCACCAATCCCAATTTCTGGTGTGGTATTCCCAAATGCTTTCCGAAGGCCCTCCGCCTTATTCTTGCCAACAAGAATTCCAGGGCTAGTAACAAGTCCTGTGGCTCTTCCTTTGTACGTTGAAATCTCAGTCCCTATAATCAAATCAGCACCTAAATACTCTTTCAGGAAGGCCTCCACCATGATGCGGGGGTTCGCTGTTAGCACGCATTTCATCCCACACGACGAGAAAACACGCCATGTCTCGGGATGCAAGTCACCGGAGTAAAATTTAGGCAAAACAGCACGCCCAACTGACTCAATATCGGAGACTTTCATGCCCGCAAATGTTGCAAATATTAGTACACGAATGCCTGCGGATTCTGAGATGAAATAGTACAGAATTCCAGCTAATGGAGATGCCAAGAGCAAGAAAAGAAGCCTTAACATCCCACCAACTTCAAAGGCCACTAATGCAAAATAATGAAATGAACTGCGGCCTATGAGCAAAGTTCCATCCATGTCAGCTACGACTGTGTGCTTTTCGCGCCCGTGGGATTCGCATTTACTGATACTTGGAAATGTAACAGAAGAGTGTAATTTGGACTCAGCCATTGAGTTAAGGAGTGTGTGGATAGAGGGAATTTATGCGTAATTTAGCTGTAATTGATCTTAACTTCTTTTGAACTATATTGTAAGAATGAGGCTGCAAATTAATTTATATGCACAACTTGATAATACGGACAATTTTGTTGGTTATGAGATCAATGGGCTGCGGAGCTCTCCAGAATTGTTTGATTCAGAACTCTCATTGGTATTATCGAGCAGTTTAATGTTACTTTCCAACATTAAGACATTATTTCAGCATATTCATTACATTTTGAATTGGTTTTCATTCCACGTTGGTCAAAACTAGGCTACAGTCTTCGCTGAATTATCATTTTACAGGTCCATCTGAGGTAAAGTTAAGAATGAATCACGTATTGATCATCGAAAGTCCTTCGTATTGTCATAATTAGGCAAATTAAAATGCTTTCATTTTCAGAAGATAGATATTCAGATCTGCGGAATAAGCTATAAGTATTAAGCTGAAGTTGTGAGCAAAATGTGTACACTTTTCTTGGTAACTATATAGGTGATATTCTCTGAACCATTCAACTCAATAGAACTCTAATTTCCATTGCCAGGTCGACTGAGTATTCTTGTAGCAGCCTAATGAAACCTTTCTCATTATAAGACACGCTTAGTTTCGTTTGCGGTGAGCAAGTTCACCCAACATGCAAGTTCAGGAATGTTATCATCTGGCGCACTCTCTTGCTCTGCTTCACTAGCTAGTCTATCACTGAGCTCCTACAAGGCCAAATTATCAGCACAGTAACTGCAGTAAAAGAATACAAAAGAAGACCCTGATTAGTCGCTGGAGTACTTACATTCTAAGGCGGCATTTACAAAGGAACGACAGCGATCTAATACTAGATTCCTTTTATACGTAAGAACACAACTCCTTGCAACAATATCACCAAGAGGTAGGTTAATACATCTCTTGTAATAAATCGTGGAAAGTTTATAAGTAATGTCATTTTTCTATGATATATAAATACTGAGGATTGGTATTTCCGTGCAGAAAGAGACATTATATCCGTAACATCCATGGCATTATCTTATGGGACCAAGATTGAAGTGGACTCGGCCTCAAATTTTTACTCATTGAAAACACCACTTATTTGTCTACCATAGAATTTTCTTGTTGAACAAAATTGGAGTGTTTGTCGGATGAATAATGAACAGTAAATCCTAGTTGATAACATCAATGGTATCTCAAAAGAATGTAATAAATTTCGAGCTACAACCCAGAAACAAGACAAGAGGAAAAAAGGGGAACCAATAACAAGAGCAAGTTTGAGTAGAAGTGGTTTATGAGCAAAGACAAAAAGTATAGGGAGGAGTTATTTTGGCATCTGTAAAGTTGAAAGGTGTTGGGTCCATATAGCCCAGTATCCTGGAAAAAGCACATCTATGAAGAGAAAAAGCCTGTTGTGTCCACTATGAGGAATAAAACATCTCTGGAATCATTCAGCTTCAGGTGAGCAGACTCCCATAGATTAAAGCACAGTGTTGAATACACCAAAAACCAATTCACTGACACTTTTGTTCAACTCTACAGTAATAATGTAACGATTTGTCTCAATCAGTTTGTTTTTTTCAGGAATCCGCAGATTAAAGCAACAAAAGGATTTCCAGTGTTCATTTTGGCAAAAAGTGATGAAGCATCATGAGAAAGGCAGACACTTTTCCCTTTCAAACCAATGTTGAGAGCTACCTCAATGTTCTGATATACATTAGAAAATCATGATGACATAAACAAAGGCGTGATTCTTTTCCTCTCTTTCAGACAAGGAAATAATTGAATACTGTAAATTTATTTTAACATGATGATTTCATGGTTTATTTGCAAATTGTAGTGCTCAATTTTCATATGGCACCAAGAATTATGAACAGAAATATCTTATTAGATTAAAATATAACTACAAATCAGAAATGGAAATCTAACTGCCTCAAGAATACTGATACAACATTGAGTCGAATCTGTTTAGAAAAATTCAAAATCCAAGTAAGGACCAGATGACCTTTCTGAGTCTGTAGCACCCTTGTGATTTGATGGCAAAGACGACTTTAACCCCTGATTTAGCAACGCAAGATCTATTGGCTTAGGAATTTGAGGAGGGGTTGTGCTACGAATAAGAGCCCAGTTTACACTTTCAAAGAACGGATGCTGTTTTATCTCTGTGGCCCCCCTTTTAAATCCTAATCTTTTCTGAGGGTCCTTAGCAAGCAAACCTCGAATCAAATCCTTCGCAGCAAAACTAATAGCAGAGCCCTCCAGGAATTTCAGGGGCTGGCCAACAACGTTAAATAATGTCTCTCTGTTACCATTACCTTTAAATGGTGTTCTCCCATGCAGCAATTCATACAAGAAAATACCAAATGTCCACCAGTCAACAGCGCTGCCATGACCGTCTCCTCTAATAATTTCAGGGGCTAAATACTCATGGGTCCCGACAAAAGACATAGATCGTGCTGCAGTTGGCTCTGCAACAAGCACGGGAAGAGAATCTAAACTGGCCAAAGTTGTTTTTTCACCTCTCACTTTTACGGCTTTTGAGTTGAAAAGGCGTGGTTTAAAGCAAGAAGGTTGGAAACAAGAAGGCTCTGCGCAAACAGGCAATTTACATGCTGGATCAATGCACGATGGCTGGATGCAATATGACGAAATTGTACAAGCTGGACCATCACTGGATGCAACGAGGGTGGGACTCACGTAACATCTCAATGATAAGTCAAAATCTGATAGCATAATATGGCCATCTTCCCTCACCAAAACATTTTCAGGTTTCAAGTCCCTGTACACCACCCCCATCATATGCAGATACTCCAAAGCAAGAAGCACTTCTGAAGCATAGAACCTATCAAACAAAAGAAACATGAATTAACAGTCAGTATCAACAATTTTCTCTTTCTAGACGGGTGACATGTTAACTCAATAGTTAAATGATTCAGATAAAAATAGCAACTGCCAGTTTCACATTCAATAAAAATTGAAACTCTAGCAGTAAAAAATTGATGATGTGATCCTATGAAAAATAGTGCAACCAACGACCAGAATCTGGCCAAGCTAATGTATAAGACAGCATTATTATGGGCATCACTTCAAATAATACTAGGAAACAATTATATATCAGTCATAATTATCTTGACAACAGGTTAGATTATAAACAAAGTCGATGTTTTTAGGGATTTCATCCTCCTCAAGCGCTCTATCTCCCACCATAGTCAAAAAAAAAAAAAAAAGGAAAAGAACTACATCAATCTGATGAACTGATCAGCAAAGCAAACCACCAAACAAAACATCGAAGCTTCCACTATTCTGTCAGTATCATCACTCCACGAAAAAGAATTTCAAGAAAAGTCATGAATCATTCAATTTCCGTTCACTTTCATGCAATTCATCCCTGTTGCACAGTCAAACTCTCAACCACAGCCAATACAGTAAGCTGTGATAAAATGCATGTGAAGTGACTTAAAACAATGGAGACATGAAATAGAGTAAGATACTACTAAAACCAATTGCTAACCTTGCTGCTTGTTCTGAGAAATGCTTGCCAGGCTGACGCTGCCTAAGCAAATGCAGGTCCCCACCGCTGCAAAACTCCATCAGCAAACATGAAAACTTCTCTGTTTCAAAGTGCGAATAAAGAGTTGGAAGAAAGGGGTGATCCAACAAACCCAATATGTCTCTCTCAGTTTGAGCTCTCACCACTTTCTTTCGACTGACTAACATGCCTTTATCCATTACTTTCATAGCAAAAAGGCATCCCATGCTCCTCAACTCCGCGAGATAAACACTCCCAATGTCCCCAAATCCCAATTTTTTCAGAAGCCTAAAGTGCCCCAAACTCAACTGCCCATCTCTAGCCTGCACACATTGTATAGCATCCCACCGCCTGTCGTTTCCCTTATGAGGTTTCGATGGGCAAAAACTCCTAAAACTAGCCTCATTCCCATCTGCGCCATTACAATAACTAACCGAACTTAAACTACTCTTTTCACTCTCCACGCATTCCCCACTCACATTCACCTCAACATTCTTGATATCCACTTGCTTGTCTACAAAACCGCCGTCGCTTATTTTACTACTGCCTACACTAGTATTATCAGACCCAGTTACGGTACTGCTGTAAAAATCAATGCTGGGGCTGTTATTGATGCTAAGGTCATGAAAAGCGAGGTTAAGAGAAATGGGGTCATTGCTGGAGGCATTCTCCAAAGCTTTGCTCATGATTGGAAAGAATATGAGCTAAAAAATGTTTGTGGAAATGACTGAAAGAGCAACGGGCTGGTTTGCTTTAAAGGGTAGAGAAAGAGAGGGAAAAGGAGGGTGGTCAAATGGGGGGTTTTGGGAAATTGGAGACGCCGAGGCAGTCAAAGAAAAGGCGAGAGATATGCGGGCGCCAAGTGAGCATGGGGCGGAGTTAAACTTAAAAGGGCGTTCAAATTTGAAATGTGGGTTTTGTAAGATTTGAGAAGCCCAATGAATGAATGGGGGTGGGTGGGATTGGGGGTCCAAACACTCTCCCCTCTCTCTCTCTCTCTCTCTCTCTCTCTCTCTAGTCATACATTGTCCCAATGGAACAGCGCAGAGACAAAATACATAGGAATACGCATACAAGCATATATACTTACAAAAACAGGGGGTGGGGGTGTGGTGTTTCGGCGTGGGGGAGACAAAAGCCTATTAGATTTTGTTACATGACATATCGACCAATACCGTTGCTTTCAGCGGATAAAGCTTTTAAACGCAGTGACCTTTCCTATTTTTATGCTTTTATGCAGGTGAAAACCAACCATAGTGTTTAGATTTGTATTTTGAGTATTTTATTTTGGTGTTTTGGAGATGATAAATAATGTGCGTTGGAAATAAATAGTATATTTAAATTTATATTTTAAGATAATTTAAAATATTTAAAATAAGTGGCGTAAGCTTGATGTTGAGATTTGAGGATAAAAATAATGTTCATTGTATATCTTTTATATATAAATATTGTATGTTTAATGTTGTATTTTTTTTAGATAAAAATCAATATTCATTGTCAGTCTCTTTTATAATATATATATATATATAAATGTATATATATTATATATAGAAAGTCGGAAAACGAAAAAATACATAGACAAAGTGTGAAAATAAAAAAAATAAAATTAGGTGTATTTTATCTTGTCTAAGGAAATGCCCAAACATAAAATAGGGAAGATATTCTCACACTTGTTCTAAATTTGGTTTCAAATTATTATGGAATTTAAAATTGTATTTTACAAAATTATTAAATTTCTATAAAATTTAAATTACACCACTCGAACTCTAATAAAAGACCTTTCTTTGTATAAAATTTATTATTTCATAGTCTAATTAATTGATCTGCATTCGAATCTTTTTGAACATATTTTTTAAAATAAAATATTTTGGTGTAACATACAAAGAATATCTTAGAAATATTTATTCGTATTTTCAATTATAATTGAAAAAATCTAAAAATAAATCCAGCAAGATTACTCTACAATCAATAATGATGATCTTAGAGTATTGCGAATAAGAAAAATAAAAATTCAAAAATTCAAAAATGAAATTCAAATTTCAATTTTGAAATGATAAATTTACAAATATAATGTTGTGGGAGTGGTGGGAATTGGAATTGGTCCATGGGGGGAAGGGAAGTGAAGCTGATGATACATTTAAGATAACAATAAATATAGATACAAGTAATTACATGGCTGTCCATAAAAATAAGATACCCATTACCCACACGCACTATAACTGTATTTAAAACTTGAACCAATTTCTCAACCAACGCCTCCATACTAAATCATTGCTCACTGCTTCCCTCCACATCTACTACCCCCACCACCCCAATTCAAATCTGCTAATGCTTATTCGCACAAATCATGAATCATCAATGCCTACTTGTAACAAAAAATGAGTAAATTTAACTCACAACATTGAAATGAATATGCATCTAAATTATTTTAATCAATGCATTTACAGTGTGATTGTGTATAGTTTTAGGAAAAGTAATCAATCGCATGACAAGTATATCATGCTTGCTTTATGATATACTTATTTATAAATGTTGTCCTATCTTAATAGTTAAGGTTAAAGTTAAGGTCTAAAGAATAAATTTAAGATCATGTGTTCGAGTCATACCAAACATGTGAATGTTTGTCTCATTTTATGTGAGTTATTATATTGTTTGGTTCTACTTGAGGTACCACTTAATAGTTTAATTCGACTAAATTTGATTTAAATAAAAAATTTCCGACAATATTATTTGATGGGCCGATAATTTCTCAAGCTAAAAGTAAACGAATCTCAAGTTGAGTTTGACAATCGTCAAGTTACAACACACACATTCTACAAGCCTTATGAGAAGCATGAAATGGGTTTATTCATTTTTTACCCTCCTGTGAAATGACTAATCGGTATAAATCCTCCGCAATAACGTCCCAATTACCCAAATATTTTGTGGGTCGGGCCTAATTTTAGATTTACTAAAACTAGTCAAGAAAACAAAAAGGCCCAGCAAAAGGGCAGCTCTGACGGCGCTCCGCCGCCCGTTTTAGGGTTTCTGCTCGCCCCATCGCTATATATAATATATGTGGAGAAGCCTTCACAATTGCATTGCATTGCACGCCTCTTTCTTCATTTTCCAGTTGTATTTTGCTTTCCTTTCTTCTTCTTCTGAACAGAAATCATCTGATGAGATAAAAAAACTGCAACAATATGATTGGTAAATTCTCCATGATTCCTTGTATTTAAGTCTCTGATGATTTCTATTCCATTTTTTATTTTTTTTTGGAATTTGGAGATGTGAGGAATGCTTATTTGGTCCGTGTTTCTGAACAAACCCTGACTGATACTCTTTACCAAACTCTGATCTCCTCCACAGTTTTGACTAAATATTTGCAATTTCATTATTTCTTTATGTTTTAATCTTTGATCCAAGTATTTTCAAAATGGTTTTCGTATTTTTACTTTTATTCCTGCACTTCTGCTGTGATGATTTATGAAGAAAATTCACATGTCAGACTTCAGAGATTTTCTATGAGAACAACAACTCATGATTCCTGAGCAGAAGTAAATTACGGACTTTTCCGACTGTTGAGGTATTAGAATTTCATTTCGTGGAGAAAAGGTCCTCCTCAACTCGCAGCTCTATGTTAGAGCACGAAAGTAAAATTATAATTAATATTTACAAGTAAAAATGAATGTGAATATTTAACAATTGAATTAGAAAAAATGGGAAAGCTGTTTCCTGTTCATAAAGTTCTTCCAGCCTCCAGGCTCCTACTGAACCTTTGTATCAGGTAAGTGGTGACAGCTGACAGATGAAATGATGAAAGACATTTGGCTTTATGGGGGTATTTCCTCACCCTAAAAGCAAGTGAATCACGCATTTATGCGTATACCATGGACAATTGGCGTTTCCCTTTTCAATTTTTTACCGGTGAATTTCTTAGTTTTAAAGATTCTCAATCTTGAATCTTGAAGTGGAATCAAAGAAACCTCCAATGAAAATGGTATAAAGTGCAGTATTGCAGCCAAACCAATGCCAGTAGAATGATGTTACCCGAGAAATTTGTGGCTTCATTTCTTGCCCTTGTATGCCTCTTCATCTCATCAGGTATTTACATCATGAAATGGACATGTAATTTAATAGTTTGTAGCATATGAACTGACTATTTCATTCGCCAGGCAATTTACAGGTGCAAGCGTGCACGTTCTATGTGAGTAACAAATGCCCCTTTCCGATTTGGCCTGCCACTGCCCCGAACCAAGGACACCCCGTCATTGCCAATGGAGGATTCTACCTCCCACCTGGAAAAATCAGAAAATTCCAGGCCCCAGGGAATTGGACAGGCCGAATTTGGGCACGCACAGGTTGCAATTTTGACTCTACAAACCACAAGCCTACCTGTGAAACAGGGGACTGTGATGGAAAACTTGAGTGCAACGGGGCCATAGGCCTCCCTCCAGCCACATTAGTTGAGTTCACGTTGCAGGTTGACAAGAAGAAACCGAATTTTTATGATGTCAGTCTTGTGGACGGCTACAATCTGCCCGTCCACGTCTGGACGAAGGCCTCTGACACAAAATGTCAAATTGGGGGCTGCTCGAAAGATTTGAAGGCTACATGCCCAACGGAGCTCCAGGTCCTGAATGGCCAAGGGGAAATCGTGGCGTGCAAAAGTGCATGTTTGGCATTCAATCTCGACTCGTTTTGTTGTAGGAATGCGTACGGTAGCCCGGAGAAGTGCAAGCCTAGCGTGTATTCGCAGCTGTTCAAGGATGCTTGTCCCTCTTATTTTAGCTATGCCTTTCAAACGCCTCCTCCATTGGCTAGTTGTGCTTCGGATGAGTATGTTATCACTTTCTGTCCAGAAAGATGGGGTATCAGTCATATGTCTGATTAGATTGCTTGTTCGTTGACGGAATAAATAAAGAGGATTGTTCGCCTACACAACAACAATTTCCTCGGAGACAAGTCCATAACCAAAATATAACGTTGGACTATTGTATATTTTAAATAATTATTGAAAGATCAATTGAATTTATTCACAAAAATTATTTTTATTTTGTGAAAAAATAAACATATTCATTTATACAAATGATTTTTATTTTTTAAAAAATTATACATTCGCCTCTAAAAACATTATCAGCATTATACTTATTCTTTTATTGCAAAGATAGTTTGTGTAATTATACAAGAAAATAAGAATAATTTGTGTAAATAAACCACAATTATTGAATCTAAAATGAGATAGCAACGTCAAATTAAGAAACTCATCCCGATTGGATCAAATTTAATTCCAGCATTAGTATTACTCTTTCAACAATCCGTCTGACTACAAAACTGTTTATATCAAAAATCAAAACAAGTAAAACGTGCTCTTTGCATCTTCATAACCACGTGGGTCTACGTTCACACCATTCATCCCTTTCAAAATCCTAGTCGTGTTTTGTTGAAATTTGTCAATGTCTCACCACAATCAAAACTACATAGACCAAACAGTTTTAGAAACACTGGAAAATTGAGGGGTCCAAAAAAGAAAAGGAATGAGTGAGATGAAGAAGTCAACCTGTATAACACGTGAGTTTGAATTTCTGACACTGATTTCTCGGACCCTATGAATATCTTGGAGTGGATGGCGACGTCATAACCAATTGATTAGACTTGCAACTTGGTCTGAGGTCAGGCCTCTATAAATGCGAGGCAGCCCGAATGGTGGGATGCTCATGCAGTATATTGTTATAGTAGGAGAGAAAAAGCCGAGTAGCAGGAGTCGTGGTGTCGCAGGAGAGATGGCACTTGCTTTACCTTCCTCCGAGAGAATTCAAGCAGGTGCCAACGCTCCCGCGACATGACGGTCGTGCACTCTCGGATTCCACTCACAGAAACTTCAACCTCAGCCCGCATGTACATGCATCTTCCACAAAGATCAGTTCCAAGTTTTCTTGTGAACAGGTACGTAGATGTCAAAGCAGTGAATGTGAAAAGAGGTCGGCTTGGCAGTTCAGAACTAGCTGTATTTAATGTTTAAGTGCTCGTGTAGCTCAAGTAGCATATATAAACATGCATAATACTTAAAATATATGTAGATTGAATTAGTGATAAGGAAGCAGTCAGGTTAGCACCTTCCTTGAATACGTCCGGTACTGTAGTTCCCTGTTTTCTCTTCGTTTATGTAGTGTTTGTGTTTTGTCTCTCAAGAGCTAATTTGCAGTTTATGGATGAGACTTTCCATTCGTATTGTTCTAATAGATAACAATCGTTCTCTTTTGGACTGCCTGCAATTAGTCCAAGTTTGTGAAGTTTGATTATTGAATTGTTATATGGTTTTGGCAAAATGTTCAGAAAACAAATCTACAAGCATTTTATCTTGAGTTTCATAGATCAAACTCTAATGGGAACGTAGCTGCTAAGTTGACCAGCGAAACAGCAAACCGTCTGAATGTAATTTTGAGGTTCGTCATCTTTTTTCAAACTTAGATTTGCACCCTCTCACGTGAAACCTTTTCCATCTCTAGTTATCTGGAATCATCTTAAACCAAATTATTATTTACTAATTACAATCATGTGACAACAAACATTTCATCATTCATTTACACACCCTAATTTATAATATGTTTACATTAACCACTCCCGAACATCCACAAGATAACACGAGCAGTTTGTATAATAATATTGACATTTTTTAAAGGTGTATGTATATAATTATCCAAGAAATAAGAGTAATTTATATAAATAATATTGACATTTCTTATTAGTGTACATATAATTATCTAAAAAATAAGAGTGATTCGTTTACACGGATCATAGGTCGAGATATGTAAATGTAATTATCCATTAATATTAAATTTGAGGATTAAGCCAACAGATACAAGTGGATATAGATAAAATCAAAGCAAGTGCAACAGTGATCTGTTCATGTACATCTCTGTAGCTAGCTGGTACAGCTCAGTTCTGTCCAGAACAGCACTGGAATCATTTCTCAGCATTTCCATAGTACACCATATGAAAAGGCTTGGGGGTAATACTTGAATATACTAGCTCAAAACTAATCCAATAGAACAAAACTAGTGAGCAGAAGAATGTGATATAAGAACAGAACAAAAGCTCATCTCCATCCCTCCTAAAATTTGCCTCTCTGCCAGCACCATATCATGGTCGATTACTCTGTTCCCGCAAGAGGAGTTCAAATGACCAGGTAACGACAAGTGAAGGTCATTACAGGTCAAAGAACAAGATCAGAGATATACCATAATACAAGGCCAACGGAGGTCCATCATCCTGTAACTTCATCATCCTCCCAGCGAATACAACTTTGAGCTGAAAATCATGAGTCCAAATCAAGCTCTAAGTCGTCTTTCTTCTAACCGAAAAAATTTAATACTTATCCCCTGCTGCCATCTACTTTTCCTGCCATAGAAATGGTGCCATCTAGAACAAGATCTGCTATTTGCACTGCCGTGGTCGGAAATTATCATCTGATAAAAGAAAGGTTACAAGATTTTCCAGTCTCTTTGCACCAGCGGTAGGTCTGAGAACCGTGGTATTACCCACAACAGAACAAGGATCAGTCCCGTTTTCACGACCTCCTATGCACCATCCACCAGGAACAAGCATGTCCTTACCCCGAAACAGAAGTTCTTCGTCAATTTTGTCCAGCACCGGGTCATTGTGATGAAACTTTCTAGCAAACGGAGCATTACTGTCCACCATTCTTTGCATGTCATCAAGGGTAAGGTAGTGTGGGTGCTGCTTAGGAGGGTTGTCCCATGATATGAAGTGCAGATCGCTGTTCACAGTGGTATTCCGAAACTCTTGGGCATTGCAAACTACAGTGTGGAAGTATCCCTCAGGAGAAGAAATGAAGTTTGCATAGTACATGAGAACAGTTCGCGGTAAGTTGTCCCATCCCCATATGCAGTAGTCAACAAAAGGCCGAGAGAGTGCCATCCAAGCAGATCCTGTAAGGAAAAGAGTTTAGTCCTATATTTATCCAGATTGCTTTCTTTGTCAATTGCATATGATAACTGAAGTACATAAATAAAATTAAGAATTCATGTCAGAATAATTTATGAAAACAGTTAAGATGGAACAGTAATAATGAGAATCCCATTCATTTAGTATTTCACTCTTTAAGACATATGAAAGGATTCGAAATATGTTGACATGGTCCATCACTGGAGTACAAAGCACCCAAATGTGTTGAGTTTGGGAAAACAGGTCAGTGGGTTAAACTATAGTTTTCCCCTCCATATATGGTTCTCTTATTCTTATCTGGGCAGAGCTGTCTACCATGAAACTCGAATCGATTAAACATAAGTGCACAACCAAGGGAAGGGCACAGCTGTGCAATGACAGAATACCAAAGATGCATACAGAAATAAATACAAATAACAATCGTCCATATGATCATTAAGACATCCCACTGCACTCAAATCTTTAACTGGTTGTCACAGTTGATTTGCCTCAAGAACGTTACACGAGAATCGTGACTTCAAAAATATGGTCTAGCTTTTCATGAGGAAATGTTCAAACATGATTAGAGAGGCAATGTAGTAAAACAAAATTGAATTGCAACTGAAAAACTGGAAAGAGTTAGGTATGAACACTGTTTAGAACTTGATTATTCAAAGAGTGGGAAGACAGGAAAAAGCACCATGGAATCAACATATTTCCACAAAAAATAAAAAAATATTCTCAATCCCAACACGAAAAGATACCTATCCTCCACACATTAGTTTTCACAAAATGGTGAAGGCACATGGGTATGACCAAAAAGTTGAAGCATCCATACCCTGTAACTCTTTCCGAGCAAATAAGAAACATTTCACACAGAAAGAACAAAATAATGCAACCAAATAGAACCACGATAAGAAATCATCAGATTACTAATGGCAAAACACACCTGTAAAGAGTTTAAACGCAGTCGGCACGCTTCTCCTCTGCGTAATCCAAAACACATCAGATTTTTTTGTCATATACAACCCTGGATCAATGATAATCGGCTTCGCCCTCTGGAACCTAGTCGAATCAAATGTAACAAGATGCCATAAGTTTTTACAATGACTCCCCAAAATCCATGTAAGAATCAAGTATTGGAAAACATTTAGTATGTGTCTTAAAGGTAACTTACTCTTTCCAGCCAATGTTACTTGTATGATCGATGAAGTTAAGATCCCGTGGCAAGTACGAAAATGTATGGAGCAGATCTAATCATCATCAAGAACCCATAAAGTCATCAGAATCAAAGCAAGCAGATAACATCAAAATCGCTAATTTTTGAAAGAACAGAAGAAAGATAACTTTTTTAAGCTTAAAAAACCGAAATCATTACCATCTTGAGTAACCAGTGGATAATCAGATGCACTGAGATTAATAAACCAATCCCACTCCCCACCTTCCTTCAACAAAATGGCAGCCGCGTGCAATGTATTCGCCACCATAGTAGGCCCACGGTAAGTGACCAAATTAGCCCTAGTAATCATCCGAACATTCTTGAATCTCCGAAAAGTTATGTGGGTAGTCACATAATTATACAGATCGAGTCGCTCCTCGGCAGAAGACTCCGCGTCGAGGTGTACAACATACTGATTATTTGGGTGGTAGAGAGCTTCGAGTGTGCGGCGAAGCATTGCCCCATCCCCGGCGGAACCGGAGATTAAGTAGGCCAAGCGCGGCGGCGGAGGGAGGTCAGAAATTGGAAGAGGTCTGAGCTTCGACTCAACAAAAATGGAGGCGGCGGCGGAGGAGGATGAGGAAGAGGAGTAG
>NC_026159.1:683438-735267 GCF_000512975.1 Sesamum indicum
GGAAGTTAAGGTGGTTAAAAAGAGAAGAAATAGTGAAACTATAGAGCCAATGGCTAACGGAAAGATCCATTTCCGTTCCATCGTCTGAGGATGCTTCAAGTGTAGATAGTAGTTCTTGAGCTTCTTCATTTCTCCATCAAAATTCAAGAAACAAAAAGTTTCTGAAAACTGAAGAGGGAGAATGAAATGGGCTCAGTTCAGATCTGCAGAAAAAAACTACAGATCGTAGGCGCGGTTTTGATGATTGGAGGATTTTTGAGTTGGGTGGGAGGTGGGAGGGCTGCTGTCGGGAGTTTGGTCTGGTTCTAGCTGTGAGTTGCACCTGTTCCGTTTTTCTTTGTAAAAAAGAATAAACAAAATGACAACTTTTTCTTTGGAATGGAGTAAAGATCAGTTCTTGCTTGAGAGCTCAGATCTCCCCATCGCTAACTATTAGCATTAATTAATAATAATAATAGTAATAATAACCTAACCTGCTTATATTGTCCAATTTCTCTCAATCTTGTTCAAAAATATAAGGTTGAAGAAATACAAATACCACCTAACTCGCTGTACCGTCTCTTTGTTTTCAAATTTTTAAGATTAAGTAAACATAACCATATCACATTATGACCACCCTGAGATTGTGGGAAGATTCTGTGATGACTTTGAGAGAAGTGGTAAAATTCTTGTCGTGCTTTCGTGCTTATTAGGAGGATAGTTAGGGATCTTCAGGATCGATTAATGTGTTGGGATAAAGAAATTAAGCGCCCAATAATTGTTTTTTAGATCATGTTTTAATTATACAAATATTTTATGTCTTTTATAAAATTACATATTAAAGCAATGTATTTAATTTTGTATATATATTTGAACGAACGATTTGAAAAAATGTATTCAAATGACTTCATTTGAAAAGAATTTAAAATCCATTCATATTCGTCGAAACATAATTTAAAATTAGAATGAAATGCTTTAAATTTGAAATTATCCAAACATATTCAAATGATTTGTTATTAAGAATTTGAAATCTATGACTTCAAAATTTTCAATTCAAATGCAACCTAAATGAATGTTTGTGTGAAATTGTGATGTGGTTTATTTGTAATTATAACTATAATTTTAAAGGGTATATGTGCAATTTTTTTAGAAGAATACGTGTGTTTATATAATTCGATCAAATTTAAGGGATATCAATATAATTTATTATTACTTTTCATGTGATGTATAATTATGAAGAATAATTACATTATTTTTTTTATAAAATTTGATATAATTATAGGTGAACACTTTTTGTTGGCGTGATGAGTTAATGTTCACAAATGTGTTTATTGATTAGATTGAGTAATTAGTTAGGCAGGCGACTAGCAAGCCTTGATTAGGCTAACTGTTGAGTTGAATCCTTGGTATTTAGGCACAAATGAGGTTGGGCTTCCTAGTCAATTGGGTTTGGGCTCTGAAAATTTGATGTTCTTCTATGTGTGCTCGTATCCACTATTAGATTCATGTTGAGTCGTTCAACTCATCATTTCCAACTCCTTTGTTCGGTTGCTTTGTGTTGGGCTACCTCAACTAATTCTAATTGTGCTCTAAAGGTGGCAACGAGTCCAGCTCGAATTAAGCTTAAACTTTTTTTGTGAACTTGAGCTATTTTTTTAAATTATACAGTTTGATATAATCTAATAGACACAATTTTATTTATATTTGAATTTGGTATGAATCGAGTGTTCGAATCATAATCATAATTATTTATTAAAATTTTTGATCTCATTATATATATATAATAAAATAATAATTAAAATAATTAAAATTGGTCGACCATCATTATTATTATTATCATTATTTTATATTAATTCATAGGAATCACTAAATTTCGACATAAATTTATAAGTAATAAAGTAGATTGCATAATGCATAGTATGTATCTTGATAATAATATAAAATGCATAGTATGTATCCTGATAAATATAAAACTCATAAATAGATTAAAAAATCATAAGTGAATTATTTATCAATTTTAAAAAAGTATAACACAACACAAATATATATCAAAATATAACATAAAATTTTATATATCATATTAAATAATTATTTAAAAAATATTATAATTTACTAAGTTGTTGATTAAATTTAATTTTATATATAGATTACATGTATAGATAAAAGTACTATAATTTATTATTATCTAAAATAAAATGTATGATATTGATTAATAATTACAATATATGGTCAGTTTTGAGTATGAAATTGATAAAGTATTGAATATGAAATTAAATATATAAAAATTTTAAAAATAAAAATATATATAAAAAAAAGAAAAAAACTCCCTAGCCGATTCATGAGCTGATGAACAGAGAGAATTGAGCTTAAGCTCGAGAGTCGAGCCTCACGAGCCGACTCGACTCGTCTGCCACCCTAGTGCTCCAGCTCCATGCAGATCTTTGAGCTTCTTGGAAAATCTTTTGTTTTAGATTTAATTTCAAATTTTATTCAAAAGTTTGTTAAAAAATGTGGGTAGTGTTCATTTAGTATCCTGAAGTGAAAATAAGTACTAGAGTGATTTTAATTAAAATTTGTACAAGGGGACAAGTACTAGCTAGCAAGACGACATATGTAATAACATGACACAGCGGCGCGCATAGCCACAATTTGGCAGATGAGTACTACTTTATCCCCCGCCACTTCCATGCACACACAGCACCACCCCATCCCTTCTCCTCCATTGCTTCGCTTCACTCTCCCCAGTATCCTCGTACCTTCCGGGGACGTCAAGATCCAGAATCCCAAACCCCACCTCAAAATATTTGCTTTCTCCTCACCTGCAAAGGATGTCTGGCGAAGAAAAACCCATGTCCCACTCACACCCACCAATACCACACCCCACCAGCCTCACCGGCGAAACCGGAACTCAGCATTTCTGGACCACAGCGTAGATATGGAAGAACTGTTATCCTCCATTGGTCAGACCTCCGACGAGCATGAACTCTACTCTTTGATGTCACTCTACAAAAGCCGCAGCCTCTCCGTCAGATTCATGGTCGCGCTGCTCTCACGTGAGCCCGACTGGCAACGCTCGCTTGCTTTACTCGATTGGATGAATGAGGAAGCACTGTATAGTCCATCCGTGTTTGCTTACAACGTGGTCTTGCGTAATGTGCTACGAGCAAAGCAGTGGGAGGTTGCCTACGGACTGTTTGACGAAATGCGGGGGAGAGCTCTGTCTCCGGATAGGTATACTTATTCTACTCTGATTACTCATTTTGGGAAAGAGGGTCTTTTTGATGATGCATTGTCTTGGCTTCAGAAGATGGAACAGGACCGCGTGCCCGGGGATTTGGTTTTGTACAGTAATTTGATTGAGTTGTCCCGTAAACTCTGTGATTACTCCAAGGCGATCTCAATTTTTTCAAGGCTGAAGAGGTCGGGGATTGCCCCCGATCTCGTCGCATATAATTCAATGCTTAATGTGTTTGGGAAGGCTAAGCTTTTTGGGGAAGCACGGTCATTGATTAGTGAGATGAGGAAGGCAGGGGTTATGCCAGATACAGTTAGTTACTCAACACTGTTGACTATGTATGTTGAGAATCAAAAGTTTCTAGAGGCTTTATCTGTGTTTTCGGAAATGAGGGAGAGTAGGTGTTTGCTTGATCTCACCACATGTAATATAATGATAGATGTGTACGGGCAGCTTGATATGGCGAAGGAGGCAGATAGGCTGTTCTGGAGTATGAGAAAATTGGGGATCGAGCCAAATGTGGTTAGCTATAATACTCTTTTGAGGGTTTATGGTGATGCCGAGCTCTTTGGGGAGGCAATACATCTGTTTAGGTTGATGCAGAGAAAGAATATTGAGCAAAATGTTGTGACGTATAATACTATGATAATGATTTATGGGAAGACGCTTGAGCATGAAAAAGCTAATAATCTGATTCAGGAGATGCACAGCAGGCGCATTGAGCCCAATGCAATTACTTATTCCACAATAATATCGATATGGGGTAAAGTAGGGAGGTTAGATCGGGCGGCAATGCTGTTCCAGAAGCTTCGAAGCTCTGGTATTGAGATTGATCAAGTTCTTTATCAGACAATGATTGTGGCATATGAGAGAGCTGGTTTGGTTGCTCATGCCAAACGTTTGTTGCATGAACTCAAGCGCCCAGATAATATTCCAAGGGGAACTGCCATTCATATCCTTGCTGGAGCTGGAAGAATAGAAGAAGCCACTTGGGTGTTCAGACAAGCCGTTGATGCTGGAGAGGTCAAAGATATAGCAGTCTTTGAGCGCATGATCGATCTTTTCTCCAAATACAGAAAGTATGCAAATGTAATTGAGGTGTATGAGAGAATGAGAGCAACAGGATATTTTCCCGACTCTAATGTGATATCCCTTGTTCTGAATGCTTATGGCAAATTACACGAGTTTGACAAGGCAGATGGCGTATATATGGAGCTACAGGATGAGGGTTGTGTTTTCTCAGATGAAGTTCATTTTCAAATGCTGAGCCTTTGCGGCTCGAGGAAAGATTTCAAGATGGTTGAAACTTTGTTTGAGAGGCTAGAATTAGATCCCAACATTAACAAAAAGGATCTACATCTTGTTGTTGCTGGCATTTATGAAAGAGCAAATAGACTAAATGATACATCGAGAATTATCAACCAGATGAGTGACGAAGTAAGTCGGACGTGATTTTCTTTATAAGCTACTCTTCTGTTGCCTACATTGAGTTTATCAGCTGTTGTAAATTGCAGCCTTTTATCCGTTTTATCTGTATCTATCTTTCTGTATTTTTCATTTTTCCTTGCATTAAAATGGGAAAAGGAAGTAAGCTGTGAATAGTTTGAAAAAAAGTAAAACGATCACTGACAAATTTAAATTTGGTTACTATCATTCGCTTGATCATACAAATGAATTTATTGATCAGTACAACTCAGTAATCATTCAAATGAAGGAGCGCAGTCTCATTCACTTTCTGGTCTATAACTATGAACATGACTTTTACGGAGGAGACAATTGATCCTGGAGATTTTTCTTTCGTCCTTTTCCAGGATGAAGCACTTGAAATTCACGAGGCGGACGATATTTCTTCCTCACTTGCCTGTAGAAAAACCTTTTCAGTAACTCAAAACATCTCTTGATAAAAATTAATCATAAGAATCTGAATTAAATTTGTATGTGACAACGTCAATAATTGAACAATTCTTTTCTCTTTCGTCAATTTAATAAATCAAATTTGCAAAAAAAAGTAAATATTTATATAATTTATTTACCACTCAATGCCAATACGAAAAATACATTTCAGCCATTTTCATAAAGCATAGTCTACTTTTGTGTATTCTTTAAGATCGTAAAGAAAGAATATTATTAGTTTTTCATTGTTCTTGAGTTGCCATCAAATACTCTTAAAATTGATTGTATATAAATTTGTGAAATATTTTTAATATAATATATAAACAATTAAATATCATTTACTATTTTTTTTGTTGAGGAAAATAATAATATGAAAATAAATGTGATAAAAATAAATAATTATGAAAGAAAGCATTTGAACAGAAGAAAGAGAAAAAAATATTAGCTGAAACTAAATGAATATTTAAAAACATATAATTCTTTACCATTTGGAAAAATGTGGAAATTAGTGGGAGGAAAAGAAAAACATAAGATCGAGACACTAAAAAGATGTCGGTCAGTAATTATATATTATACATTTAAATATGTCTCTATAAAACACATAATCCAATATGTTTAGATATATTTAACACTAATATATAAGTGTAAATTACAACAAGCTGTCATGAGCTTTATCATAATTATAATTTATAAAATATTATCTTTGTTTGAAAAATTATCAATATTATTTCAATATTGACGATCTTGGCCAATTAGTTAGTTTTTATTAGATTTTCTTTTTATTTCTTTATAAATTATGAATTACCATTTTACTTATTATTAAAAATTTTGTGAATTTTGTTGGTGAACTAATTGGATGTTTCTAATATTTTTAAATTTTTTCATTCGTCTCGTCTAATTATCTTTTAGTAAATATAACAATTTTAAAACTCTATCAAAATATCGTATAATGTCATCAAATATCAATTATATTTGTATTTTTTTAAATAATAAAAAAATATTTATAATTTTAATAAATTTGAAGACAATTTTTTATAAATCACTCGACATATAATATATCACATGTTAAAAAAGAAAAAGAAAAGGCGTTGAACAGTGTCTTTTAAGCCGTTGAAGCGATCGAAATCCGTAAACAGTCCTTATCCATGGCCCACCTCCAAACGCAACGCCTTTTCGTATATTCTATAAATCTCTCAAGGCACGCTGTGTACATAAAAAGCAAAAGCTTTACATACACACACACACACACTGTAGTGTAGTGTATCTCGATTTTCTCGTTTTGGGTTGTTACGGAGTCGCCGCCGTTTCTTTTTCTCTCTGCCCTGCTCTTTCTCGTGATTGACAACGGCAAAAGAAGAAAAGCATTGGGTTAAACCTTGTCCTATCTGAATGCCTGTTTTTCCCGTACCCGTTGCGAAACTCTAGCATCTGAGCGGTAGCGGCAACAAACTTGTGCTTATTTCTCGCTCTTTTATCTTGCTTGCAGTGATTTTGGACCCGATTCTTTTATATGTATACGTAAAATTAACGTAGATGCATTTTGTTGTTTTCTTAAGTTTGGAGCAGCGCAGAAGAGATTGGGAAGTGGAGGGTGGTGTTCTGATTCTCCTAGTTTTCGGTTAGAAATGGAGGGGGAGAGGGAAACTTTACGCAAGAAAATAACGATAGGAGTGTGTGTTATGGAAAAGAAGGTGAAATGCGGCTCCGAGGTTCTGTTTCCTATGTCTTCAAATTTTCACTCCGAGCAAACCATGCACTGATTGGTTGGAACAGTGTTAATGTATACTGATTTTGTTTCGTTTTTTTTTTCTTCTTCCCTTTTTCTATTTTTATGCTTGGATGATCGGACACTTCAGGCTTTCTCCGGACCAATGTTGCAGATTTTGGACAGGCTACAGGCGTTTGGAGAGTTTGATGTAATTAACTCTTGGCCAGTTCCTAATGAATTCTCCACTGGAATTCATTGCATTGAGAAAATATAAAACATTCGTCTCAATGATGATAATAGAAAATTAGATAGTTCTAATTTCTGTTTCTCATTTTGTTGATTCTTTTTATATTGCAAAAAATCGTTGTAGATTGTGCATTTTGGGGACAAGGTAATCCTAGAAGAGCCTATTGAAAGGTGAATTTTTCTCAGATGAGATTTAATGTCAAGGCAATGCTGAATGTTTTTGAGCTAGTGTTCTGTTAGTTCATCTCTTCCTTGTCAAGAATTTTGTTATTCGCTTCGATATAACTGCATACTAGTGGCTGGTGGATAATACTAGTAACGTTTTGCAGATGGCCTGTATGTGACTGCTTGATTGCTTTTTATTCCACTGGATATCCTCTGAATAAGGCTGAAGCATATGCTGCATTAAGGAAGTAAGCGAATACATGGTTATTCCTCTTATTCTCGTCTGCACAGTATCCTTGTTGCTCACATTTTGTACTTTGGCAAATAGTTGTTTCCCATTTCTTGATATCTGATATATACATATACATGGATCAGAAATTTTGATGCATAGCAGACCTCTTAATAGGCTGGCTATATATTCTTATAGTTGTTGATTTCTAATTTATTACAATAAAAACAAAAAATTATCATGGAAACTTGGTCACACTGCTGTAGTTTTGTGAATAATCCCATAGTACTTGTGATTTATCATTTTATTTGTTGTAGGCCCTTCCTTGTAAATGAACTGGGGCAACAACATCTTCTTCATGATCGAAGAGCAGTTTATGAGGTTTGTATATCCTATTCTTAAGTGATTAGAGAAATTTAATATATGATTACCTACTTGAAAATTTTCTGTACCATTTAATTCTCATTCCCTTCACTCTTTATACATGAAAAGATAGAACTCCAAAAGATAATGATTTGTAACTTTGAGCGGGGGAAATGGGAAGTGAAAGGGAAAGTGGGAGTGGAACTTATTTTACCTAGGGGAAGAGATTAATTTTTCAAGTTGTTTGGTGTAACCTAGAGGAAAGATTATAAAATTCTCCATGTTGATATAATGGTATTAATTATTTTTGTGTTTTACAATCTGAGCTACTTTTTTCAGCTGAAACTTGTGCTTTTCAAAGACAATACTATAATAAACGAAAGCTGTTTGGTCTATGAGTTTGAGGAACTTGGCGCTAATCTTCCATACATTACTTTTCTCCTTGGTACTAGAGCCGTTTTGCTAACTATCTTTCATTCCATATCGTATTCTTTACCTTAGTACTTCAGTTGTTTCCATCATTTTTTCTTCTTATGAAAATTTCAGTTCTCCTGTTAATTGCTTGCTAATCCAACTTCCATCCATTTTCCCTATTAAGGTATTTAATTCAAATAAGCAGCTAGCACTTTCTCACAATTCTTTATTACAGTTATTTTTAGAAGTGATCCATAAAATATATGTTTCGTAGGTCCGACATTTTATTGATTTATTTCTCTATCAAGAAAAGTATGAGCTCCAGCAATAAATTGCTTTTCTTGGAAATTGCTTCCCACTCATCCATCTTGGAATTTAGGTTTTTCTTACCATTGGTAAATAAGATGTATATTACTTAATTTTTCATCTATTTTTTTTATTTACTTACAAACGTATTCATTTTCTCATTTAACCTTTCTCTTTCTGGATGGTGGTGGTTGTGGTAATGATTTTGGTGAGCTTTTATATGATGGCAGCGTCTTGAAAGGTTTGGAATTGCTGTTCCAAAATATGCCCTGGTTAACAGGGAATACCCTAATCAAGAGCTGGATTATTTTGTTGAGGAGGAAGATTTTGTTGAAGTCCGTGGCAACCGCTTCTGGAAGCCTTTTGTAGAGAAGCCTGTTCATGGTAAGATCTATTACTATTACTTAATATATGTTGGTCCATGTTATACAGCTCTTTTTCCTTTCCTCCATTATTATTGGGCCTAGTAAGGTAACTCGCCAACTTGGGTTGTATGCTTGTGCTCGGGTTATATATTCCCTATATGCTCCCAATTTGAACTGAATTTGCAACTTATATAATTACATCAAAGAGCATCTCTATCAGAATTTCTTGCTAAATTGCTTTATGATACTATCAAGATTATTTACTTCAATACATACTTGATGCTATTGGCTGTTTAAGGAATATGTAGATGTTAACTAGACCAGTTGCCTTGTTGCTGGAAGCTCTCATGCTGTGTGTCTTTATTCATTTTATTCTAGAAAAGCCTGCCAGTTATCATATTATGTTTTTTGAAGGTGATGACCACAGTATAATGATATATTACCCTAGTTCAGCTGGTGGGGGGATGAAGGAGTTGTTCCGGAAGGTGAGAGCTTTAGTATATACTGTATTTCATTTAGACATTATGCCCGTATATTTTTGCATCTTCCCATCCTATTTCTAATGCTTAGTTTGTCAAAGGATCGTGGGAGACAAAGAACACCTTGAAAGCCTTATTCTAATGAAATTATTTGACTAAAATTTTGCATGCCAAATTTTCCATTCTGTCCTAGGTATTTATGCTGTATAACTCAACTGCTATTCTACATGTGTAGGCTAAGGTAGCATACTGATTTATTGTGCCCTCCTCTGGCCATACGAAGATTGTATTAGTTCTTCTAACTTAGTATTCTTTGTCTATCTGCTTGATGATGTTCCTCGTTTAAAAATTCTTTTCAACCGAACTGCCACTTCAAGTGTATTCCAGTTCGAATATAGGGGTTTCAGGGGTGGGGTGGGGTCGGGAGGATGTTTAACAGCAAAAGATATTTAACTCTTTTGTGTAACGCAATACCCCTTGGATTATTTGAATGGTGAATTCCAATTCTTACAGTGCGCATGTAAAATTTCAAGATAACTACTTGTTTCAGGAAGTACATGCTTATGAGTATGGTCTCAAGGCCTTGACTGCTACAAATTCAGATTGTACTAACAGATGATATTCTAGAAGATAACTAATCTGATGTAACTTTTTGTGAATATCAGTGAAATATATTCATTTCTACTCAATTATTCTTTTTCTCTCACAAGAGCCACAAGTCCTCTTCTCAATCTGTGTATGTCGATTGAGTATTGTAGTTACCCATCCTTGAGTTTGCTTTTAACTATGTTTCTAGGCCTGTTTTGACCTACATTATTTGAATGGTTTAAGAAAAAAAATGATTTCATCAGTTAAAAATAAGTTGTTTGTTTGGCTAGCAAATGAAAACTTTTGTCTAATTCAGGAATATTTGAAAACAACAGGCTTTATAATTGTTAATTAGAATATCATATGGTTACTCTATACATGCTGGGGTATATTATGACCATGATAGTATTTTGCCCTTTATCATTTTATGGATTCGTACATTAATCATTGACATTTTCACATCTTTTCTCAGGTTGGTAATCGCTCGAGTGAATTTCATCCAGAGGTCAGAAGAGTTAGACGTGAAGGGTCTTATATATATGAGGAATTTATGCCCACTGGAGGAACAGATGTGAAGGTTGTATACTTTGGGATTTGCAATGAATAAATCCTTCTCAAATTTTGACCTTTTAGTATGTAAGTATTTGTAAGTCCTGGATGTACCAAAAGATAAGCAAGTAGGCATTTTGGACATTCTACGCATGAGGTTATCTTTTAGTTCCGGATGTTGCCTGAGGTTAGCTTTTAGTCTCTTATGTGATTTGACATATTTTGGAGAAATGAGTGATATGAACTCCATCTTATAGTATGCATTGTTTTTCATCCTCAAGCTGAAGTACTCAGAATTAGGCTGAGGATGAAGTACCTTGCCTAAGGTTATTGAATCTGTGCTTTGAGAGTTTTCAGAAAATAATTTTCATCTAAAATTTTTAGTGTTTTGTATGATTTTCCTTGTAATTTGCTAATCAGAGACATACATGAAAAATTATTTATCTCTAAAGTTTCTGTACACGATCCTAACCTTCAGTAGAGTTTATTGTGCCTGCTGAAGGATTTCCCGTTGGACTATTGTTCTTCTTTGTATCTTGTTGAGCACTAAAAATGTTAAGCATTATGAATATATTCTTGGTTGTCAATACTATATATTAGATTATGCTGTATTGTTTTTGGCAATAAGTTTGTCCTTGGTCCATTTTTTTGGCCATACTTCCTTCTGTGGGCGTGCCTCCTTAAGAAAAATAAGTATTGTCAAAATGAATTGGCAAAGGAAATCATTTGTTTAGACTTTTATACATTTGATATTATAGTCTTGTTACTATATAGAACTCTGTGCAGTGATATTATACATTTGATTAAGAAATAATTGAGATCCTTGTTGTACCGTAGGTGTATACAGTTGGCCCTGAATATGCTCATGCAGAGGCAAGAAAATCTCCTGTGGTCGATGGTGTTGTTATGAGAAACCCTGATGGTAAAGAAGTAAGACTTTTGATATGTTTACTGTAAGAACTTTGCTACTCTTTTACGTACTTGATCTTACTCCACTTGGTAATAAAAGAATAGAGTGAAGTTTATCCTTCATGTCAATTTTGTTGAGATCTGTGTGTATGAGTAAGTGAATGCTTAGAAATATTTGTGGCACTGGGTACGGTGGCAGATATGAGGACTTCTGTTAATGCATTGAAGCTTCCAGTCGTCATTATTTATTGTGTTGTTGCTTCAGGTTTCTGCCAAGCAAAAGAAAATATCAGATCAACTGTTCTCAATTCTGTGTCCATTGGCTCTAAGGGTTTAGCTTTGCAGGTCAGATATCCTGTTCTGCTTACTCCTATGGAGAAGGAAATGGCGAGAGAGGTTTGCATTGCATTTAGGCAAGCTGTAAGTAAATAATAATACTTTATCTGTTCAGTTAAGTGTTCTCAGAATCACCTCCTTATACCGTGTTACATGGATATATATACTTTTACCATGCTGTTCTATAGGCTTGGTCAAAATGTTTATTTCATCAGTCTTATCCAAATGGTCCGTACTATTCGACAATCAGCCATTATGACAATTTTTTGTGAACATTTTTCTTGTAACTAAGCGACTTATCAAAAAATAAAAGTGTACCAACTTAGATTTTGTTATTGGGTCTAGCCCATTACTTCATAAGCTCGCATCAAAAAGCATCTCATAGCTTGTGTGTTCAATATATTTAATGTGCTAGGAGGATAGTATAGTATGATAAAAGTAAGGCAATCTTTCTGTAAAGAGTCTGTGTGGCAATGCTTGAGTGAATATTATAAAATACGCATGATGTTATTTCAGGTTTGTGGCTTTGATCTATTGCGTTGCGAGGGACGTTCCTATGTTTGTGATGTCAATGGGTGGAGCTTTGTTAAGAATTCTTACAAGTAACATTTCCTTTTGCTATACTTTTGTCTCATTCATTGTTGGATTTCCTAATCAGTTAGGATGGATTTTGATTAGGGATTATTCCGAAAAATATTCATATTCCTGTTCTGAGGCTCAAAACCCTGTGCATTAGTGATCCTGAAAGAATGATTTTGTTCTGCATGCTCTTATTACCTTTATTTTGTGATAGTAGCTCCTTCTTCTTCTCCATCCTCCTCTACTTCTATTTTATAACCCTTAAACTTATCTATTAAATGCCAGATATTATGATGATGCTGCTTGTGTTTTGAGGAAAATGTTTCTTGAAGCAAAAGCACCATATCTTTCTTCAACAATTCCACCAAATTTACCTTGGAAGGTGAATGAGCCAGTTCAGCCATCTGAAGGACTAACACGTCAGGGAAGTGGGATAATTGGGACATTTGGGCAATCTGAAGAGCTACGTTGTGTAATTGCCATTATTCGGCAGTAAGATATCACCTTTGTTACCATCTTTATTTAATTTTACATGTTTCTCCCTTGAGAATTCATTCTTTGCTGGACAGTGGTGATAGAACTCCAAAACAGAAAGTGAAGTTAAAAGTTACTGAGGAAAAGCTTTTGAATTTGATGTTAAAATATAATGGGGGACGACCTAGAGCAGAGGTGCTTATTAATTCTTCCATATAAACCTCATTTTCTTGATCCTATTCTCATCATGATGTACAACTGATGAGTCTTTACCTTTAACCTTCTTTTATGTCCTTCTGTAGACGAAGCTGAAAAGTGCCGTTCAGTTGCAAGATCTTTTGGATGCAACAAGGATTTTAGTACCTCGTACTAGGTTGGTGGAGATTTTTCTAATTTAATTCATGAACAGCCTAATAATAACTTGTGACTATTTGCATCAATCCTCACTAACTTAATGGGAATGGTTTTTAGATCTAGGCAGATGACAATGTTATAAGTGCTACTGGCAGCTCGATCTACTTACGAACAACAAACTTTAGATCGAGCCAGTTATATTAATGTGTAGCTAATAGAGTGTGTTTAGTTGTTCAATCTGAACAAATTATTCACTTAGAACTCAATTTTATCCTTGAAGAACAAAAACAAATCATTTTAATGGTAACGGACAGCTGTAATTCGTTAGAAATGATAATGTATAATTACGACGACTTTGATATAAAATAATGAAATGTAGCACCAAGCCAAGTATTGATTCCATTAGCAAGGCTGTCTCTGCTATCATGAAGTTGTTTCTTTGTAAATGCAGAAGCATGTTGAATAGCTTTCAGTGCATGTTTTCTTTTCTACTTCATTTCAGAAAATTTATTGCATCTGCACTGATGATAAAATTATCATCCAGACCTGGTCGAGAAAGTGATAGTGAAGCTGAAGACGTCGAGCATGCTGAAAAGCTTCGTCAAGTGAAAGCAGTGCTTGAAGAGGTCTATTTAAAATCATTTGTCTGTTTTACGGATAAAATAAAAAATCTGTTTTCATTGTCTGGTGAAAATTGTACTCTTGAGTCACTTTAGCTACTCAACTCTGAATCTTTATACTCTTGTTCATCTACAGTTGAAACAAAAGTGAGAAGCATATGGGGTTACCTAAATTTTCCTTTTGTTGACCTGTCTCATTTGAGAGCTACAACTTATTGTTTGAGCGCAATTTGTTGGATTATGTTTGGGAGGGATGTGTTGGTCCAATAGAATATTACCTGAAACAAGAGGGGCATTGGGTTCTGAATTATTATTGGTCATGTTCAGGACTTGACAATGAAGCCTTGCCGTACTAGCTTACTGCAACAATTTCCCTTTTCGCAACTTAGTATCCAACAATGTGCCCTTGAGAATCACGTCCGTCCACCCCCAACCCAAAAAAATAAAAAATTAAAAAAAAAACAGAGGACACACAAGGAAAAAGACAAGACTTGTATACTAGAGTTGGCTGACACAATTTCTTGCAAAAGAACCGTCCCAATTCCCATTGTATGAACATACTATACGCATCCACATGGTTTCCAGAGTTTCAGTATCTCCTTGCTTGAACCCAATTCCTTTTTCCTGTAGTAATGGACTTTCCTTTTGCCATAATTCTATTTGCTTGTTTTATTTGGCTGCTCTGATTTTCACTCGTATTTCTTGGATGCGTTTTTTAGTGGCTAATTTGATTGCATCCAGGGGGGGCATTTCTCTGGTATTTATAGGAAGGTTCAACTTAAGCCATTAAAGTGGGTCAAAGTTGCAAAAGATAATGGTGAAGGAGAAGAAGAAAGACCTGTTGAGGCACTGATGATTCTTAAATATGGTGGTGTTCTTACTCATGCTGGCAGAAAGCAGGTGAAAATTCGGTGGTGTCTTACATGCTTAATCTAGGATTTTTGTTTCTCATAAGTGAATCTAAGCTTTTATTATTTTAAGAAAGTCTTGTGGTGTATGCATTTGGCTCTTGCTACCAAAATATCTATTCACCCGCACTTCGCGCATCTTGTTTCCTTGGCAGGCTGAAGAACTGGGGAGGTATTTTCGGAACAATATGTATCCAGGTTCGCTATTAGGTGTCAACATCTCCAATCTGCAAGTTGCTGCCTAGTTCTGGCTCTTGATCGCAGTTTCTTTGTTTAGACATCATGCATATCATCTGTGTGGTAAAATGTTTTTTGCATTAGTTCCCTTTATTTGTGCGTAAGAGAAAATGCCAAGAACCCAGGGTTCCTACACCCCACTATAGGTTTATTGTTGTATTATCCTTCTTGTAAAGCAGCAATTATTTTTGTATCGCTTGGTGGCTCCATTTCTTCTAGATAATAGGATAATTCTTCCATATGTCTTTAGACATTTATTGTACTTCACTGAGCAATGCATTTTAATTTGAATTTCAATAGCATAATCATTCCACATTGGTGAGATTTTACAGCCATTTGTCCTTGCTATTTCTTTCTAAGTTTTTGGTGCTGCCCTTCTCAGGTGAAGGTACTGGCCTGCTTCGCCTCCACAGCACCTATCGTCATGACTTAAAAATATACAGCTCGGATGAAGGACGCGTACAGGTTATGCTTCCACATATAATTGGTTGTAAATAAGGAGCTCTGTTCTGTTTATGCTTGAGAATTTGTCTCTTTGGATTCGTGACAATCGTGTTGGACAGTTATCAGATTCCAAATCGATATATATTTTGGGGAAAATTATATTGGACTGTACATATTCAAACTCCTTTTTATCTATTGTCCAATCTTAATATGCATGTTAATTTATGGTTGTTTACTTAAGTTATTTATTAATTGACAGATGTCAGCAGCTGCTTTTGCAAAAGGCCTTCTGGATTTGGAAGGACAATTGACACCTATCCTGGTCACCCAGTCATATCTCTTGTCCTTGACTCTTTTGTACGTGTCACTCTTATATTTAATTTCATCTATTCTAGGTTTCGCTCGTCAGCAAGGACTCTTCCATGTTGGATGGACTTGAAAATGCCAGTACTAAGATGGAAGAAGCCAAGGTTTGTCTTCCGCGCTGTATATTGATTTAATACAATGTTCAAGGAAGTTGAGAAGCATAATCTAAATAGACGAGTTGCATCTAATCAGGATTCAATTTTAATTAGTCTAGTGAATGCAGCCATGGGCATTGTATACCTAATACAAGGATGCAATGGAGATAATTTAGATTATCTTTTTACTAACATTACTTCTAATTATCCAAATTCTATTTTTTAATTACCCTAATGCCGGAACTTGCATAAAGTTTGTATTCTTTTATCAGTTTTCTTTTGCTTATTTCTCAGGCCAGGCTTAATGAGATTATAACTTCTGGAACAAAAACTGTTCATAACAATGGCCAGCCAGAAAAGCCTTGGATGGTAGATGGGGCTGGAGTTCCTCCAAATGCACCTGAACTTCTACCCGAATTGGTAAAATGCTAACATCATGTATGAGATAAGTTGAACCTCACATGCTATATCTTCTGTCTCCAAGTTATGTTAATTTATCCTATTTCGACATACTTGTACCCCTCCTATTGGAGGAGCTTCTTTTTGTTATTTTCTGTGAACATTAAATGTGTTTGCCAAATCACTATTAGGTGAAGTTAACAAAGAAGGTTACCGAGCAAGTAAGACTTCTGGCCAAGGACGAAATTGAGGAGCTTGCAAAGACAAGCCCCTATGATTTAATTCCTCCATATGATCAAGCTAAGGCACTTGGTAAGACAAACATAGATGTTGACCGTATTGCTGCAGGGTTACCTTGCGGTAGTGAGGGATTTCTTCTCATGTTTGCTCGGTGGAGAAAACTTGAGAGGGATCTGTATAATGAGCGCAAAGAGTAAGTCTTTACCTGATCATTTTTCCTTTTATTCTTTTGCTTTTTCCATGATATATTGCTGCAATTCATACTTTTCAACCTTGCCTTGGCTGTCATTTCGTGGTTGACCTTTAACGATCTATATGCACCCAATTGCAGGAGATTCGATATAACACAAATTCCTGATGTTTATGACTCTTGCAAGTAAGAAATATACTCTTGCATTTGTGGTGAATCATGTACACTGTGCAATAAGTTTCTTCAACTTTATCTTCAAAAGATACTGCTAGCTGTTGTCGCCTTTTTCTTCAACTTTACTTTGAAATGATACTGCTTGCTAGCTATTGTTGCCTGGTGGTAAAGGTCGAATATAGTGTGACTTCCAAGTCTTTGGCAAGCCGTCTGATGGGGCTAATGTACGTACTACTCTGTGTTTGTCTCTGAAATGGGTGGGACCTGGTTCTTGACAGATTTATGGCATAATCTCTGTATGGGTTTGTTATAGGAACTAAAGTGGCTGTATAGAAACATCTTCCCTGGTGGGGTGCCACCCTTGCCTTCTCATTTTTGTAACAATGATGAGGAAAAATGAATGAACTACTGTGGTTGTAATGTGTGCTAAAAAATTTTGTTTGCTAGGATTGTTTTTCAATGATCACCTGCCTCTTGTCTCTTGTATCTTTTGTTTGTCAAGATTTAAGAAGAAAAGGTGCCCAGGGGACAGGGATTTGTGTGCTTTGAGACTTCATTGTGTTGGTGCGTTAATATAAACAATACATTCTCTTCTAGAGGACATGCATTTTAAAATGAAGGTGTTTGGTCTTTGAATATAGAGCTAGTTAGACTAGGGGAAAAACGCTACAATTTCAGTACTATACTTTGCTACATCCATTTTTGTGATGCTCGGACGACTAAACGTGCTCACCTTTTTTATATCTGTGTGATTTTTGTTTTCTGAGACTTACAGATCGTGTTTTCATTTTCTGATTTGTTCCCTTCCTTCCCTTTCTATTAACAGATATGATCTCTTGCACAATGCACATCTAAATCTTAAAGGCTTAGATGAACTTTTCAAAGTAGCACAGGTATGAAACAGCCAATTCATGTAATGCATCTGCTCTGTAGGGCGTAATATCTTCTGCTTCATCCTGCTTCCACCTCCACTCCTCCACCCAAAAGTCTCTGAATCTTTGAAATGTACATACTGCCCTCTTTTATTTCATTTGAAGACAAAGGCATATATTTGTTTGAGGTGTAGGTGGTTAGATGCTCAACCTTGTCACGGTTATGTGACTCTTTTTTTTTTCCAGTTACTTGCAGATGGTGTTATTCCGAATGAGTACGGAATCAATCCCTGGCAGAAACTGAAGATTGGATCAAAGGTGTCAGCTACATGTTTATCTATTTATTCATGAACCTTCTTGGCTATAGAAAAGAGTAAAGGGAGGCATGCCCATCACCCGCTACACCAAATGACCTAAGTTAAAATCACTATTTATAGTGCTATTACTTCACGACTCCAAGGTTCTCTAGGTCATTATGGGTTCTTGAATCTACTTTAGTAATTAAATTTTCTTTAGACATCACGCGATAATAGTAGTAGCTACTAATATAAATGTGCATACTAATTTAAGGATGCCATGCTACCCGGGCATCCTTTGGGGAATGCTTAAATTTGCTGTAGCAATCAACTTGCTTACATGTATCACTTGATTATAGCATTAGTGGTTGAATAGGCAAACATGTGTTGCAACGTTGTACACCATTAGTTGTTAATAGTTCAGTTGGCATCAAAAAATTGTTGTCAGCTTCTAAATTTTATTATACAAAATTTCAGATTGCTCGCCGTTTATTGGGCAAAATTTTGATTGATCTGAGAAATACGCGTGAAGAAGCATTAAGCGTTGCAGAATTGAAAAGCAACCAGGATAATAATTCAGCAGTCCAGAACAATGGAAAAGAAGATACAGATTATCATTCCAAGTCCCAGAGTAAGGTTGAATACACAAGAAAAGGTGGTTGTACTGGTGAAAAGTCAATGGATCAAGATGATGACGATGACAAAGAAACTAAATACCGCTTGGATCCAAAGTAAATATTGCAATAGCTTTGCTTCTTTTCACACAACCACACACGTTCTTTACGATGTATAAATAATCATTGATCATCATAATTGGGCTTTTGGCCGCACAAATTGAAACATTGATGTAAACTTGTTGGAAACAGTATAGTTCATTCCTATTTATGTCTTCTTACTATCAGGTATGCAAATGTAAAAACACCAGAGCGACATGTGCGAACACGGCTATACTTTACATCAGTAAGTAAACATCATTCTTATTATTTGATTACTCGGTCCTGTGCATCTGTTTTCGTAGTTATGGCTGAAAATTCTGAGCATTTTGTTTTTCCCTGGAACCAGTTAATTCTCTGGAAAGATCCTTATTTGTGAAGTAGACTTGATAGAAGGAGTATTGATGCATAGTCAATAGATATTGAAGGTTATTCATCCTTTATGATTAATTTTTGTGCTTGAAGTTTCCTAATGATTCTTCATGTAGAAATTACGTTGCAGTGTATGTGATGATAGCATTATACTTTCCTGAGTTCATGAGGTCTAAATCCAACATCAAGTATAAAACTGCTGTAATATGACTTGAAATTCATGTGAAAATGCTACCAGTGAGACCTAATAAATAAGCATGATGATTTTCATGATTGATTGAACAAGTCCCAGTGTGATTTGGGGCATGATATTTGGTTGCACCTTTCCAATCATTTTATGGGTTGAGAGACCACCAAAAAGTATTATGTTGAGATTTATTATATCTTTAAATGCAGGAATCACATATCCATTCCTTGATGAATGTTCTTCGTTACTGCAACCTGGACGAATCTCTTCAAGGAGAAGCTAGCCTTGTATCTGATAATGCTTCAGAGCGCTTGTGCAGGACAAGGGAGCTTGATTATATGAGTTACATTGTATTGAGGTTATTTGAGGACACAGAGGTTGGTACTCATAATCTAATGTTTATCCATGTCTCAGAAATAATTTGATTTTTTCATAAAATATGTGCACTCCCCTTCTTCTTTTGATGGACAGAACCAAGAAAAATCCATTTATGCACATAACCTAACCTATGCTCACAGTTCACCTCGGTGCATTATCTAAAAAAGAACTGATCTCACGATTCACATGTCGCTTTATATAAATATATCTCTTCCCATATAAATAATAGCTGGGGTTGTTTCTCTCTTTGGCATTTCTCATCAAAATTGGAACTGTAGCACACTTATGAATATGATGATGTTAATACGTTCTTAATGGTTTGCTAGCTCAAGTAACATCTAGAATTGAATGCAGGTGGCTTTGGAAGATCCTAAAAGATTTCGCATAGAGATGACTTTTAGCCGAGGTGCAGATTTATCCCCTTTGGAGGTAACCTTTAACTGAGACCGATTTCCATCCTCCTTTTTGTCAACATCGTGTTATTTGTGTGGTGGGCAGTTTGCCATTCTGGGAAACCTCACCATGAAAATTAGAGCGAAAATGCATCAGTTTGTCATTCACCTGACGAACTGCCTGAACCATAATTAACATTCATCCCCAATATGCATTTTTGTTTTATTTCTTAATGTTTTAATTGTATCCTCTCTCAACGGAAATATAAATGACTTTGTGATTTCCTCAGCAAGGCAGCAAAATTTGTTTGTTCTGGCAGGGAAATGATAGCGAGGCAGCTTCATTGCATCAAGAGCACACGTTGCCGATAATGGGTCCTGAAAGGCTTCAAGAAGTGGGATCACATTTGACGTTAGAGATGATGGAGAAGATGATTCGTCCATTCGCCATGCCAGCTGAAGACTTCCCTCCTCCCACAATTCCTCAGGGATTCTCTGGCTACTTCTCTAAAAGTGCAGCTGTTTTAGAACGCCTAGTCAATCTTTGGCCTTTTAACAAGCACAGAAACACTAACTCCGACTAGTAAGTAACTTCAAATTATTCTTCCTCTACTTGCAGTCTACCTTTCGGTCATTCGAGTCAGCAGTGGATTTTCTTCAAATTTTTGGACCAACCTAAAAGAACCAGCCTTTCCTCACTACAATTTGTTCTTACTCATTCATTTTTACTGTATATATATACTAGTTAGGTGTCAATATGTTTTTGCTTTCCTAGATTGCCAAAAACTTTTCCTGTTGACATTTTGTTCCATTTCTGAACTCACTCGAAACTTCACAATTTTTTTGTGGGTTTGCCACACTTGGCCAGTCCCCTTCAATTTCATCTGTGCTGTCTGGCAGGGACCTGAAAACGAATCCTGTCCATTTATCATTATTATTACTTAATTTTTGCTTTGAATTTTATTTTGATTCTGACCGTTTTCACCAAACACAACATTTGCGTGGAAATGAAGGATTGTTCGGGTCCGCACGACGTTAGTTCGATGATCAGTGGTCCGTCTGTTAGATTTTTAAGAATATTTGTCCATAATAATAATAAGTTTCATATGGTATATTTCCAATTTTCCATGGCTTAGCAAAAAGATCAAATTCCACGAGGAACAATAAACCCTAGCCATGTCTTTTTTTAGATGATTTCAGTATCTTTTATTGTTATCATAAAATTCACATAGAAAGTCCTAACAATTGAGCCAAAACATCTTAATCGCAATATGATAAATAAATAAATAAATTTATGCCAAACTTCACTTCACTTTCTGCTTTGCCTTGACTTTTTATATTTGGATCCATTTTCACATTATAATACTTGCTGCTTCCAGATAATACTTTTAAGCACTACAGTCAAGTAGACAAGATAGGTATTAAAGTTTAGGCATATGCAATCGCTTGCTATGATCTATGCAAAATCGGAAGCACTTGTCTGATTACAACAATTACAAACTTGACCTAAAAAATACACAACTAATAAGTACATAACACGTACTTCATCATTATTAATTATGCTAATATATGATTTTGATTTATCCACGTCAATTTTATTCTGTATTGCCATCTTTCAAACAGAAAAATAAAAAGTTAAAGAAAATAAGCGGTTCGATGCAGGATAATAGGAGTTTAGAATTCAGTTCAAGTTTGATCAGATAAACTAATCATACAATTAAGTATATTTACCTAATTATCATTTTGAATTTTTTAAAATATATTATCAAAGGACAAATAATTTGGTATGTGAGTGTATGATGTAGCAGACTATTGCTTGGATTTAGAAATAACATGAGGTGCTTTTTTGGAGTGTTGGCAATTGATGAATGATGATTAGATGATACACCTCACTCTTCCACTATGGACTATATAAAGCAATGCGTTGTAGGTAAAGTAGACTGTGTGTGTGCACTTCTTAGTGCTTCATCAAAATTCATTATAAAGCTCCATATCTATGCAATCCCACCTGCCCCCAATTTCTATAAAAATATGCACACATGTGTGTGTGTGAATTTGCAATGATCCAATTGCTAGAGATGTTGAATTTTTTGAAATGTCTTATATTTTAATTTTAGTTGATTTTCATAATAAATGCAGTTTTTTTTCTCAATTAAAATACAATTCAACGAGTTAGGTGTGGGTTTTATTTAATGATTAAATAAATAATAAATTTACATTTATTATTTTGTCAATGAAGTTGAAAATTATTTCTTGACAAATTCATTATCACTTTCCATGAAAGATCCAATCTTGGGCAAATTTTCCATCTTAATTATCCATTTGAAATGTCAATCCTCTAAATATACAAATTATTTTAAAATAATATATAACTGAAGTAGCATCTTGTGTAATATAATCACATTTTTGCACATTCAATCATACCAATATATTCTTGAAAAATCGACTTTCCAGGGGCATAACTGTCTTTTAGCTTGGAAAACAATCGACACATCTCACCTGAAAGCATCTGGACTTGGGACTCCCCATTTCTTACAACCCCATAAAACTACGCCAAACAATAAAAAATAAACAAATCAAAAAATCTTTCTTGGTGGAACGTTGTGTCACTGTGCATCACATACGGCGGACCGGCCGAACGACGACGTCGTTCCTTTTTTCATTTCAAAAGGACAGTTCCGTCACTGCCAATTTTTTTTTTTAATTTATTTTTTCTGACAGGTCAAAATTCTGAAAAGTGGGGCGACAGAGAGAGACTCCTAATCGAACTATTACACTGACTTCCTTGACTTTTAGTGACGCCCTAAGGCTGGTTTTAGTTGAACATATACTCCACTTTTGGCCCATTCACTTTCCCAAATACCAATCTTTATTTTTTCTAAAATAAATATTAATTCACATAATTCATAGTGTTACAAGATTTGGATGAGATCAATCAATATTTACCTAATTAATGCTATTGCAAATTTCCATTAGTTATGTCCAACCTATCACACAAACACATCTATCAACGACTAAAAAAATACTTGTCTTGCTACGTCCACAATTTATAAAATTTTAAATTTTATTGATTGTTTGGATAAAATAACATTATAATCCTTGCAGTATGTCACGAAAGACACAATTTGAATTTGGATAAATTATAATGACTTTCCCTGATATTTGACATAATTACAAATACCCCTCATTATTTGAAAATTACTAATACTTCGTAATTTTAATGGCCGTCTATCCGTTAGATTTCTATCAATTTCTTGTAGTGAATTGACCAAAATGCCCTTGTGAATTAATTGGTTGGAATTTTCATATATGGCAAGGAAGAAAAGTTGGGTTGAATTAAGGAAAAACGCAATCTTATAAGTACTTAATCGTTAATAAACTATGAAAATCTCGCACTTCCTACCACAGCTAAAAACTACTATATATATACATATGCACCACCTAAAACCTATTGTACGGATGTCAAATTCATTGCGAAGTTTCAAGGAAGCATCTTAAAGTGTTAAAAAGAGAGAAAAAAAAAGAAAAAGAAAAAAGGAATAAAGACTATAAAAGATTAAGGGTTTAAATGTAATTCATTTTTATGTAATATTACAAATGAACAAATTACATTTTTATAAAAAAATAATAGCTATTAACCCTCTGCATTTTTTATGTAATTTACCTCATTAGATATTGAGGTAAATTGTTTCATTAAAAAATATAGCAGGATAAATTACTATTATAAGAGGTAATTTGTTCTTCAATAATATCATAGAACAGTTGATTGCATTTTTCGTTCAGATTAATTTGATGTGATTTGATTTATTTTTTTTTCGTTTAAGGATTGTTATCCTGCAGGCAAATTACTATGTACCTTTTAGTACTAATCTTATCTCTACAGAAAAAGGTACGATGATGTCTTGGGGACATGATTAGTGAGAAGCGAATTTGACCTGTTATGTACCCATTTCTTGTAATTGCTATTGCTTTGCAATGTTATATACTTCTATAAATGATTAACGCCATCTGTTGATTACACGTAAAATATTAGGAACATTTAGGAAATAATTATCATTAGTCACTTTTTTAGTAGCATTAATCTATAAAAGCATATTATTTTAGTAGTACGTCTATTTAAATTCTCGTTTCTCTTTATCTAAAATGATTGGCTTATGCGGGTTTTTGGATGAGTTTACGAGTTTTTCAAAACATCTTATGAGATGTTCTATATTAAAATTATGTTGAATATATTGATAAATTATATTGACACCTTCAGAATTAAATACACATATACAAACATCCCTCATATTTTATAAAATTACAATTACCACTCGTATTTACTGACAAAAGTTTACATTAAAATTTTTCCAAAATAAAAAATATTTATATACTTACACCTAATCTCAAAATATAAAAATATAATTAATCCATCTAAAAAATGGTTGGAGCAATTAGGGAAAATTCAAACCCTTGCACAGAGAATTCAAACCTCATAATGACACGTTTGAGTAATTGAGTGTCATACGTAATATTTTGTTTGCAAATGAGTATAAAATTATGCCTCAATTGCAATAGTAAAGGTACATGAAAGAATTAAGACTGAAACCACAACCATACCATTATTCTTCATTAATTATTAGTATCATGCTCTTATATTGCATCCTATATTTTGTCTTGATTTAAATTAATTAATTCAAATCAATAAATTTAATTTTTTTTAATAAGCAGTATGGGAATTGGTGATGAATATTTCCTTATTTTCAACGGTAGGTAGGGATAAAATTGTCAAAGTATACAATTAGGATCGTCATTACACACCACCCTGGAGAAATTTACCTAATACTAGATGGTTGATAATTTTAAATTTTTAATATTTTTTTGGATTTATTTTAATAATCCTATATTAAAAAGTATTTTTAATTTTTATTTCGTGGGATAATGATGAATTTTAAATTCTTTTGATATGGAGTCATTTAATTTTTTTTTTCTAAATTCAAATTATTCCATCTAACTTCATTCTTTAGATTGTATTTAGTTTAGTGAATTTGAATTTTAGGTAAGAATTTTAAAAATTAATTGCAAATTTCTTTGTATTAAAAAATTTCTTAAATGCATGAAACAAAATAAGGAAACCAAAAATGGTGCAATACTAAAACTGAAGCACTTGCCCCAAATCTAAAGAAAAAAGAATAAATATATGTGCGTTTTGCAATTTTGAAGAACTTTAGTCCTTAAAATATGATAAACGAAAAATGTTGTACCCGCCAAGTACAAGATCTTCTTAGAGTGGCGCACCTGCTTCATTTTACCGTACACCATCTGATCCCCGCTCCACTGCCGCTCGTTTACTTCACCTGACGCGCCTTCCCCAGCGCGTGGCGCGTGATTTGGAGGAGTTTGTGAATATATAGGAGAGTGGCAGAGAGATGCTTCGTCTGCATTCCTAGTCCTACCCCATCTCTGTTTCCGAGCAGGACTGTAACTATAGCCAACTGAGCTTGTTTCTTCTGGTGGGTTTCCTTCTTTTATCTTCTTTCGGGACATGTATATATATATGAGTGCTAACTCATACATATACGTGTCTAAGCGTTTGTGAAGAATTTTAGCTGAGGATTTGCTCTGTGTTGTGTGGTTTTGCGTGAAGAATTTTAGCTCTGAGGATTTGCTCTGTGTTGTGTGGTTTTGCGTGGAGATGGCGGCCAAGGATGAAGCGATGGAAGCTCTCAAGAGGGAAGCAGTTGATTTGGTATGTGATGCTTTTTTCCAACTTTTGTGTTGGATAGGTTTCTACTCTGTTTTGTTGAGTACTGTGTTCCTCCTCTGTTTTGGTTTGAATTTTGCTCTGTAATTTTCGTTGAATTTCGACTGTCTTGTGTCTGTAGGAGAATGTACCGCTCGAAGAGGTGTTTGAGAATCTGCGATGCACGAGAGAGGGGCTTTCGTCGGAAGATGCTAACAGAAGGCTAGAAATTTTTGGCCAGAACAAGCTTGAGGAAAAGGAGGTGAGAGTTTCAGTGTCTTCCTTTTTTTTTTTTCCCTCTCACCTTTCAACTCTACTTTTTGTTTCAAGATTTTTCTTTTTTCGTGAAAATTTGATGGAAATTGCAGGAGAGTAAGATTCTGAAGTTCTTAGGGTTTATGTGGAATCCTCTGTCGTGGGTGATGGAAGCTGCGGCTATTATGGCCATAGCTCTAGCGAACGGAGGAGTAAGCTCTAATAACTCCATCTCTTAATTACAGTATTTGTTTTTTCTGGTTTTCCTGCTCCCCACTTCCGCTTTGTCCAATAACTAAAACAAGTACACTATTTTATTTGTTTTTATCTGGTAACTTAAACAAACATTGGATTCTGGCTGTTTGTTTATCTCTATGGCCGTCTTTCTGTATCTGTATCATAGTTTAGTCGAACAGAGTCATCAATTTGATGATTACTTGTAATGATTTGAAGAATACTTGTAGGGAACTAGTCATCCCTTTCTTCTTTCTTTTTGGTTGTTCTTAAATTTTGGTGTGTGTTCTGCAGGGGAGACCACCAGATTGGCAGGATTTCGTAGGAATCATTACTCTCCTTGTAATAAACTCAACCATAAGTTTCATAGAAGAAAACAATGCTGGAAATGCTGCTGCTGCTCTCATGGCTCGTCTTGCACCCAAAGCAAAGGTGCATAGCTCATTCTAGCTGCAGAGCACATTTATGTGTGATTTTCTGTATTCACATATTATGGAATTGCGCACTTCCAACTTGGAAGACCAGATTACATGCTTAGTAATTGATATCTTTAGGTTCTTCGTGATGGGCACTGGAACGAGGAAGACGCAGCTGTTCTTGTTCCTGGAGACATAATTAGTATAAAGTTGGGCGATATTATTCCTGCCGATGCTCGTCTCCTTGAGGGTGATCCATTAAAGATAGACCAGGTCCTCATTTGACTTACAGTTTCTTGATTTGGACTGTTTGCTTTCTGCATGTTGTTTTCTTTTGTTTTTCTTTTTATTGTTTCAGTCCTTTTACTTGCTCTGTTCTGCCTGAATTAACTTCCTATTTCCGCTTGCAGTCTGCTCTGACGGGGGAATCCCTTCCAGTGACAAAGGGCCCTGGAGATGGTGTATACTCTGGTTCTACTGTCAAACAAGGGGAGATCGAGGCGTTGGTCATTGCAACAGGTGTCCATACCTTCTTTGGCAAGGCTGCCCACCTAGTAGACTCGACCAACCAAGTGGGACATTTTCAGAAGGTGAGCACCAGAGAGACTATGCTCAAATCACTATCATCAGAAGCATTATATTGCTTTGGGATTTTAGGAATTGATTCATTTTGTTTATATGCTCAAACTTTTTTAAATGTATGCCTAATGAAATATAGGTACATGTAAGTATTGGAGTATGTCGGATTAACTGTGGCTTTCTTTCTTGAATTTTATCCTTTTCTGCATTTGATTTTGGAAATATTCTTTTGGTCTCTCACAAACAGTTTTTGTTTGTTTCTTGAAGGTCTTAACTGCTATTGGGAATTTCTGCATATGTTCTATTGCTGTGGGAATGGTCATTGAGATCATTGTAATGTACCCTATTCAACACCGTGATTATCGTCCAGGGATTGACAATTTACTTGTGCTTCTTATTGGAGGAATTCCAATTGCAATGCCAACAGTGTTGTCTGTTACAATGGCAATTGGTTCTCATCGTTTGTCCCAGCAGGTAAGAATTTCTTTATTATTTTGGTTGAAGCTTCTATCTTAAGTTTTCTGCTATTTATGTTTTCTCTTGTTAAACTTTCAGGGGGCCATCACTAAAAGAATGACAGCAATAGAAGAAATGGCTGGCATGGATGTGCTTTGCAGTGATAAAACTGGAACTTTGACATTGAACAAACTAACTGTTGACAAAAATCTTATTGAGGTCGAAAAATAGTCTATAGTTGGTATATAAATTTGAATTTACCTTTTGATCCTGCTTTAACTCTCTGTATTCCTAACTGTAGGTCTTTGTGAAAGGCATTGATGCAGATACTGTTGTATTAATGGCTGCCCAAGCCTCTCGATTGGAAAACCAAGATGCCATTGATGCTGCAATAGTTGGGATGCTGGCTGATCCCAAGGAGGTGTGATGTTTTTAATAACTCTTTTTGCGGTTTGGTCTGTTCCAAAAAAAGTTGCATGATTATTCTCAGGAGTTGATGTTATGAAGTACCATAATTAGGCTCACCTTATATTGCTTTCAGTTTGCACTCTTATATATTTAAATTGTGTTTTCACTATGCATATATTCAAACAACAGGCAAGAGCTGGAATTCAGGAGGTTCATTTCTTACCATTCAATCCAACCGATAAGCGGACAGCTTTGACGTACATCGACAATGGAGGTAAAATGCATCGAGTCAGCAAAGGTGCCCCTGAACAGGTACAGCAAAGTCCTACCAACAGATTGTTGTTTCTGTTGCCAAGTAGTTGTCTTTATCAATTATGTATTTGGTTTCCAGATATTAAATCTTGCATACAACAAATCTGAGATAGAGCGTAGAGTTCATTCTGTCATCGATAAGTTTGCAGAGCGTGGATTGCGATCACTTGCAGTGGCATACCAGGTGATGTATTTTTGAGTTAATCCCCAGCAGAATTGTATACTAAAGCCAGGTGGGTGGTGGAACTTGTTCTCACAAATGACTTTCTTGACGCAGGAAGTTCCTGAAGGAAGGAAGGAGAGTCCTGGAGGTCCATGGAAATTTATAGGACTCATGCCCCTTTTTGATCCTCCTAGACATGACAGTGCTGAGACTATTAGAAGGGCACTCAATCTAGGCGTAAACGTTAAAATGATCACTGGTGAGCATGTTTTATCTGAGTATTTTTGTTGTATCTATTTTGTTAAACCACTTTCCATATGAGAGTTGAAATGAATCTGAACAAAATAATTTAACCAGTGTTAAGTACAGGGTACTAATACAACTGCCAAACTCATCTTTGTGTTATATCTTTCCTAACTGCTATGTTTTGATTTGCTTCCTCAACTTCTATGCTTCTTGTCTTTTAAAGTTAACTGATAAGTGCTTACAATGTTTTGAGTCCTTTTGACCATAGCAATTAATTGAGATGTTTACTCTTGAATGATCAAAGTTGATACCTTGATTAAAGTTTGCACATTGTATTGTTTGCCATAGCTAATTTTCTTTCGAGAAGTCCAGGGAAAAAAGTAGTTCACTTAATTGGCACTGTAACTTCATGGAATTAAGTTTATGCTTAAGGAGTTTCCAAACTAGATCATGTCTATTTCTTAACATCAGAAACATAGTTCCTTGTTAAGGTTTTATATACTGGACTTGTATCACTAGTTACTATATCTCTAAACATGCAACTTCCGTTTTCTCATAAGACCAACCTGTTTTACCCCGTGACAGGTGATCAGCTAGCAATAGCGAAGGAAACAGGGCGTCGTTTGGGAATGGGAACCAACATGTATCCTTCATCATCTTTGCTAGGACATGACAAAGACGAGTCCATTGCTGCTTTGCCTATTGATGAGTTAATTGAAAAGGCTGATGGCTTTGCTGGTGTTTTTCCTGGTACGATTAGTATTTCTTCTGTAGCTACCACTGCAATCCTTTATATGGATATATTTTGACATTAACCTGAGAAAAGACTCATAGTCTGCATATCTGGGTTTGGAAGTGGTTGTGATGTTTGTCTGTCAATCAGTTGCATAGATCACCTTTATCAGCAGTTTATTATTATTATTGCTTTACTACTTTATTATTATTATGCTTGATTTATAAGATATTTTAGCAATTTACTTTATCATTTTCAGAGCACAAGTATGAAATTGTCAAGCGTTTGCAAGCTCGGAAACATATATGTGGGATGACTGGTGATGGGGTGAACGATGCCCCTGCTCTTAAGAAGGCTGATATTGGAATAGCTGTTGCAGATGCTACTGATGCTGCTCGAGGTGCATCTGACATTGTCCTGACTGAACCTGGTCTAAGCGTTATCATCAGTGCTGTGCTAACTAGCCGAGCAATCTTTCAAAGAATGAAAAATTACACGGTAAGTCTTCACAGCCCACCTTCCTTCATGCCATGGCTATACTTTTCTTGTATGGGGGTGACAGACGCGAACATAATAACTCAACTCCACGAATGATGGTCCCCCTGCTTTTTTTAGTTGCTTGCTATGCTAACTACTTCCTCTACGTGTGCAGATATATGCTGTTTCCATCACAATACGTATTGTGGTAAGCCTGCAAGAGAGTTGTTCAGTCTAAATGTCATGCATAACTTTTGTCAAGTTAATTACTGGGACATGATCATGGTATATTCTGTGTTGAACAAATTTTCCATTTTCTTTTCTTGCTGATTATTTAATGTTCCATTTTTACAGCTTGGTTTTATGTTGCTTGCACTCATATGGAAGTTTGACTTCCCGCCATTTATGGTTCTGATAATTGCCATACTAAATGACGGTACGTAGTTGTGCCTGGTTCTGATAGCTAAATATATATTTATGCTTTTTTCTTGTCTCAGTGACTTTTGCCATCTTGTGCTTAAAGAAAAACACAGGCCTTGTGATAGGCTCTTGTGATGATTAGTGGAAAATTTGAGACACTGGCTCATGGCTTTGCAGGTACCATCATGACAATATCAAAGGATAGGGTGAAACCATCTCCTTTACCAGACAGCTGGAAGCTTTCTGAGATTTTCACAACAGGAGTTGTCCTTGGTGGCTACTTAGCAATGATGACAGTCATTTTCTTCTGGGCTGCGTATGATACCGACTTCTTCCCTGTAAGTATTTCTTATTCAATATTAGCTATATATAGGACCATTCCAACTCTGCTTAGGGAAGTGGTTATTTTTGGAAAGGATGTTCATGGTAATGCAAACTTATATATTTTAATATTTCATATTTCATGTTTCCACGATAGGAACTGCATATGGAAGACATTTTTATCTGTATGCATTAGTTTGGACCCTTGATATTAAGTTTGTGTTTGATGCTGTATCATAACTCGTGAATGTGCATTTTCCACATTTATGGCAAGTATCCTTGTAACTTTTACTTTGGTACACGATCAAGAACTCTAGTAACTGTGTTTTGTTGCATTGATATCTTGCAGAGGATATTTGGAGTTGAGTCTCTTGAGAAAACTGTTAACCCTGACTTCAGAAAGCTTGCCTCCGCAATATATTTGCAAGTGAGTATAATCAGCCAGGCTCTCATATTTGTGACAAGGTCCAGAAGTTGGTCCTTTGTTGAGCGTCCAGGGCTTCTTCTTGTTGGGGCTTTCCTCATTGCGCAGCTTGTAAGCAAACTATACTCTGCTTTTGTTCTTTATTGGAAAGCTACCAACTATCCTGTCCTTACGTCAACACTTATTTTTTATGGCAGATTGCTACCCTGATTTCGGTGTACGCAAACTGGAGCTTTGCTGCAATAGAAGGGATAGGCTGGGGTTGGGCTGGAGTTATATGGCTCTACAATATCATATTCTACTTCCCACTTGATTTAATCAAATTCTTCATCAGATACGCATTGAGTGGAAGGGCTTGGGATCTTGTTATTGAGCAGAGGGTATAAAAACTACCAGTTCATTTTCATTATGCATATTTATGAAGCTTCATTTAATCCTTCTTGTGATGTCCACTTCGCAGATTGCCTTCACAAGGAAAAAGGATTTTGGTAAGGAAGACCGGGAACTTAAATGGGCACAAGCGCAAAGGACACTCCACGGGCTTCATCCACCTCAGACACAGTTTGGTGAACGTAATAATTACAATGAACTTAATCAGATAGCTGAAGAGGCTAAACGACGAGCTGAGATGGCAAGGTATAAACAAATCCCAATTCGATTATCAAACTTCATCATTTCTAGACAACATCTGTACAATTTCCAGCCCATACAAATTGTCATGTTCTTAAAGCTGTGTTTATCCTTGCTGCAGGCTCAGAGAGTTGCATACATTGAAAGGCCATGTTGAATCTGTTATAAAGATGAAGAATCTTGACATAGACACAATTCAGCAATCATACACGGTCTAAGAGCTCTGAGTGCTTTTAAGATATAATCTAGGCTTCATTGGTTGTGCTCTCTTGTTTCCTTTCAGTCGAGCTCTGAGATACCAGTCGTCTCTTCCACCGTTTTTTTTTTCTTTTCTTTTAAAGGGGTTGGGGGTCGACAAAAGCACAAGTTAGGGAATGGAAGGGGACTGCGTAGCTCTTACGGACAATGCCTACATGTATACCTCAAAATATTGCTCATTTTTGTTTTATAGGTAATATGAGATGCGAATTCATACCCCCTCCATTCTCTCTCTTGATAATATTATGATGGTTCCATATCTTATACCAGTTGCTTTTTATCTGTTTCTCTTGTAAAACGTTTATACGGAGCAAGATTACCCAAATTACACTGACGCAAATGCTAGTAGATTTTTGAAAAGCAAATTTAGGGGCTTCTCTGTCTATGGTTGATGATTTTCTTTCCTTGCTTTAGCAACATAAATAATGTTGGTATCACCTGCAAAGCCAAATCCTTTCACAATTCACAGCCCCGAACAATTATCCATTATAATATGGAGATCAAGCCTGTCAAATATTTGAATGCTGAAGTAACATAAAACACTAATTAATTTCGGTCCTTTATACTCTTCATATCACATCACTAGAAATGTCACGAGTCCCGCAGTATGTGACAAATAACCCTACGGACACAATCTCTTCCTGTACCCAAATATCGAAGGAGATAAGAGTTCTGGCATTGCATGACATGCACGGGGATGTAGCTCAGATGGTAGAGCGCTCGCTTAGCATGCGAGAGGTACCCCGCATCTCCACTTCTTGGGGTGATTTTTGTATTTTCGAGTTTCTTAACAAAAAATCTTGAGCATGGGTCTGGCCGTCTCTGGTTATCTGGTCCTCATCCTCCTAGCCTCACCAAGGTATTACTTACTACACAAGATTTAATCACACAACTTAGAAAAGCACAGATTCCGTGAGTGATTTATCACGCGAATGCAGGCTTCTTATACACACAGAAAAAAGAGGTGGAGGCTAATAAATGACTTGTTGGCCAGGGATGCGTGACACTTCCCATTAATCATTATTATTATGTTTATGTATCCAATGTTGCTTGCGCTTTGCGGGTTATAGCTTCTTGATGATGATTCATGAGTAATGTTGAATGCGACGCGAGTGAGCAAGATTTTTCTTTTTCATAAAGAATTTTCTCTCTTCGGAAAGAGCAAATTTTACAGCTGAGTTAATGAATCATCCGAGCAATACCAAATACATACACATACCCATCTAATCTGCACTACAAATATTCAAATTTGACCTTTACACTCCCGGATCCAGTCACATATCAATTGTTTAGTTTCTCCTATTAGATTACATAAAAGATCAGATGCATTTGAGAATGGTAGATTGGTTCTCGCCATCAGGATTTCCTCCCTCCTACGCGTTGCGAATCCTTCATCCTAAGTTCTGGCATCCAGACCACAATCACTGCCAAAGATAAATGGGCACTCTAAAATGTTGTCTTCATAAAGAAAGTAAATAGAAACACAGTGATCTACTCGTAATCAAGTCTGAGTTCAAAGGGCATGCATAGGGCCCTAATATTGAAGCAATCGAGCCGACGAATCAATAAATGTAACAACAACATCAGCCAAATGAATATGAAAGCCCCCGAAAAACTAGACATTTTTTCCATTTTTATTAAGAATAAAATGGACATGGAGCAATACAAGGACACATAAGCGCGGTCACATTTCAATTACTGATAATGGTTTACCAACCAACAGTAACCATGACCACAACATTCTTCTGAGATCAGGAGGAGATTTAAAAAGGAGAAGTGTCATTTCAATAAAGCATGAAACAGTAATACAATAACAAGTAGGCAGGGTTCAGATATTAGTATTTACTAGAGATTTCACAGTTTGATTGGTTTAACAGAACTACTGGAAATATATAAAAACAGAATCTCTCTATAACCTTGTCTACTAGCACAGTTAGAAGAAAAGGCATGTACTCATGCATAAATAATCATCTCTACCTGTTGCTTGATGATTATTTGAAGAAATCCTTAACGAAATCAGATGAAGTATCCCACAGCTTGCACTTATTCCCCTCTCCTTGTAATGAAACAAGGCTCTCCTTATAAGAAAAAACCCAATAAATGAAAAAGCCATTTTCTTTTCTTCGAGCTTCAACAGTCCTCAATTTCTGGGTGTAGACATTGTACAAAGTCAAGAGTGAAGTTCCTGTTTCTAATAATACCTCACTGTTCTTCCAGAAACCAAGTGGCCATTTGATGTCCTGGAAAGGGCCAACTGTTAATATTTTAGTCCAGCAACCTTCCTTTTTCATCACCCATACATCTACACATTTATCAATCTTATCTAAATCACATGATAACAAGGCTATCGAACTGTCATACAAAGCAAGATCCCCTTCTTTAGATTTAATACAATCTGGCACCTGTATTTCTTGAAACTTCTCACTGCTCATGTCAAATGCAAGGATAGCAACATCAGTGTCATTAAACTCTGTGAGCCAATAGTAGACTCCGTTCAAGTATGTATTACACAGAGATCTATATGCACAGCGACTTGAATTAACCAAATCCACATCCTCAAAATGTCTCCAGGAATCACTACCCGAGTTGTAAACTGAAACAAGAGAAGGGTAGTGTGGGACATCCATTTCTTCGTTCCAAAAGTATTGAATTGAAACAAGCTTGTAATCTCCACTAGAAGGGTCTAATCCAAACCCCGAAATACTAACCACACAGAATACGCCATTTAAGGGTCCCATAAGAGCTGCAACTGTAACAGGCATCTGTAGATGATCAGGCTCTTCGTATTCAGAAAAGATTTCATCAACATACAAGGCGAATACATATCGTTCCTCATCAGGTCTGTAATGCCGAATAAGTAGGTGTTCTTGATTGCTCTCCTGGCTAAAATGCTGATTTACGAAAATCGCGCTTCCGATGAGGGCGTACCAGTGCTTGCAAACACATTTCAACTGCAACAGGGTCTTCACAGGCAACCTCAATAGAATCTCCATTATCACATCTTCCGGCAAATCACCGTTCTTGAGGCTTTCCATATAGCCCGAGAAGTTATGAGTTTCGTTATACTAAAAATTAATTAAAAAGGAAAAAAAACTCTGTTGGGATGACAGAAAGTATGGAAACGAACCACAGGACAAAGTTGTTTCTTATACAAACAAAGTAAAGGTAACCCAAGGGAGCAAAAAAGCACTCACCACTAACAATATTGTTTCATTATTTTTTCCTTGGAAAACCTTAATACAGATCTCGAATCAAAACTAAAGGCATATAATTCATAAAATTACTAGTGTATCAGACCAGATTTTTCATCTTAATGCGATACAAATATACACGCGCACGCGCAAAGAAACACACAAATCAAATGTCGTTTTTAATCCACGTAAATTACATCTGCGGACTAAAAACCACATCAAATTATTTTTCTCTTTTCAAAACGATTCCGGAAACAAACAGAAAGAATAAAACGCATAAACCCAAGAAAAACCATTTCTAGAGAGAGAATTTAAAATAAGAACTCCTAATTCCAACCTAAATCCCACGATTACCAAAAAAAAAAAAAGAAAGAAAGAAAGAAATAGCAGTATAGATTACAGTTTGGAGTTTGGAGTGAACATGAGGTGGGCGTCGACGGGTGAGTCAATCTACAGACAAGTGCGGATTTAGCTGGAAGGGGCGCTGCATGAGGTTGCCGACACCTGTCCAAAGTGAACTTTGTAAGGAGAGGAGTTCCCAATCCCCTAGGCCCTCGGTGAACTGGAGAAGAGAGCAGAGAGAGAGAGACAGAGAAGTATCATTTCCATATGTCGTACGTTTTTATGCAATGAATTGGGTAGGCAAATCAAATCATTTTTAGATTAAATAGGCTCAGGCTCGGAATGAGTGTAAACACGACTTCATTTTTATCCTAATAATAATAATCCAATATTTCATGGAATGAGCCATAAATATCATACATAACTGACTTTTTTCGCGTATAATTAATATTACCACGAAAGGAAATAATGTTTAAGCTGATATTCTTTCGAATATTTCCCACATTATTACTACTTCAACCCCATATTCTGTTGCCATATACACATTAATTTTATTTATTACTTAAAAAATATCTTGTTTCTATTTCTCACGTTTATGCCCCACTTTCTTAATCAAAAAATTGAAGAGTCGCATATAGAATTTTATTGATTCAGATTTTTTCTTCGTCCCAAGTTTATGTCTATGTTCATTTTGTCTATATTATCTTGCTTTTTATTCTTTACTGTGTTGGCTCGTGAGGATTATAAGACAACATTCAACAATCAGTAACCAAGCAAAAGTTGGTCCCAATTGGCACCATCTAAGACTACTAGTGATTTCGTTGATATGTTCATGCAAAGAAGGGATTCTTGGCGACAGGCAATCAGAGTAAGAAATTATTGGTACCAAGCAACCAACAAAACCTTCATTTTCTGAAAGAATATATTAAGTTAGAGTAAAAAGAGTTTGATTTATAATGGTACAGAACAAATGAAAATTTGGAGCCAATTGGACATGTGATGTAGAGATTCTGTAGTTCATGGCGTCCTTTTGATGCAGGGCTACGTGTGCTTTTGCTTCAAAAATATGTAACCTTGTGCGTGAAAAATCACCAAGTACTTGTCAGGATACCTTCCTAGAAAGATTCTTGAGTCCACATCCAACACATTTAAGAATGACAGTCTCTGTTGATGGATCTGGCTTTATCACAAACTTAACGCCAAGAAAATCTCTGATGTGTCTAAGGACTTCTATTGCATAAGGTGCAAGCTTCCCAACACGAACTTTTGAAACATCCTGAGGACACAATGCACAGAGAAGGAACAATAAACCCTGCAATACATAAAATCCATATCAGAGAAACAGTAAAGAATATGTAATATTGCAAATATCATCTGGGGTTGGACGATCTTGTACGCAATATTGAAAATATCATCCGGAGTTGCGCAATTTTGTCGTATTAGAAAAATTTGGTAACATGCATATCAGAACTCCAGATTATGATTGATTCTCATTAATTTTAAATACCCACACCAAAAGTATCTTTTAAAAGCCATACAAGAAAAAGGCAGGCTTAAGTCTTACAAGTTATCAAGCTAAATAAATTGATAATCCAATAGTCATCATAACTATCCAACTTATTGGGGCCAGAGGGGAAGTCTTGTAAAACAAACCTGATGAGTTGAATCCACCACGCCTCCTTGTTCAATCTCACAAAGCAGGGCTGATGCAATTTCTTCACCCACATCCCCCGGAGGGCTCAATTCTTTCTTCTCATCCTCAAGTTCACCCTCGTCCTCCCCTCGAGCATAAGAAACCGCCGTATCAGCAGAGATGACACAACCTGATGTGGTCTCAGCGTAAAGTGAAATTCCATAGCCGGGTGACCTGCAGATGAAGCCAAATTCAAAATGGATAAGTTGCGATCAGCATTGTAGTAAAGAGTTCACAGAATCTTCTTTATTTACATTTCAAATGATATTGGTAATAAGCATACTTTCCAGCTTGCTCTCCAGCTTTATGGTCAGTAAATATGTGAACATCGGGTAGCAATCGATTAAAAATACCACGAGCAGCATGTATCATGGTATTCTCAAACTGAGCAGATACTCTAGTTGAGAAGGTGATTCCTCTAATCCTCTTCACCATGCCCTCATCTATCCAGGTAATTGCCTGTCCAACATAAAAAATAAAAAATAAAAAATGAAAATAAAAGATACATCTGACAATTTATCCTCTACCATGTGTGTGAGAGAGACAAAAATGAAAAAGGGGAAGAGAAGATAAACAATAAAAATAAAGCATGGAATCATTACTTTTAAACTATCTACGATTGGGACTGAAAGAATAACTTGTCCACCACCATGTGGAGGCACGCCCCGGCTCTCTATTTTGAGGTCCAGTCCTTCTGAAGGTACTCCAAACTGCTTCAACATGGGTAAGGTAGCAGATCGAAATGTATCAACAGATGGGTCCTTTGAATCATTTGTAATACCTAATAGGCAGGCAATCCTTAATTAGGAATCACTCAGATAGAATTAAGAGCATCACAGGTTCAATAAGTAGGAGTAACTCAGTTGTCACAAAAACATAACCTCCAGCTATAAGCAACTTTTAGAACCCAGGTGAACTACAAAACTGAATCAACCAAACTAAACTACATTCTGTTTTCAATGTCTTTAGTTGTTCAGTTCTCACCTTGCAAATATTGGTCTCCATCCAAGTGTATGTTACTAAAGTCTTACTGGAAAACTTCAAATAATTCATCCCCTGACATTCTTAGTATCACCTAAGGCAGACACCATTAGTCTCTTGACAAATTAATAATTCTTACTCATTAGCTCAAGTTCTCATCTTTTTAATTCCAAAAATGATGATGAAACCAATGACAACTAAATTACATGCAGCCACTAACAAACACAAAAATAGGGAACAAAAGAAAACACCTTTGAGCCTGATACTCAGGGGCTTCTTCCCAAACAAACCTAATACAACCAATGGCTCCAAGAAATAACCAATGGACCGGCTGGTTCCGCAATCATGAACTAAATGCCTACCACTCATCACAATCCCCGGCTTGTACTTCAGTTTTGTGCCTGCGCACAACCAAAAAGAAAAAAACATCCAATGAATACCTAAAACGAAGTCGATTAAGCATATAGGCATTTGCTTGTATCCTTTACCGGTTTCATTAATTTCGACAACGCAGTCATCGGAAACTTTTTCAAGGAGGCGCAGGAGCGAGACCTCATGCGGGCGGAGGCCAGGCCACGTTGCGTCTGCACGTATGTCCTCGATAAGGATGGGTGTAGAGGATAGAGTGGACAGGAGGAGCCGTAGCCTCAAGTTCTGGCTTCCTTTCAGCCTCATATACGAAAACTTCCCCATTCTTGACCAACTAATTCTATTTTTCTACTATTCTGCCGGTTCTAGTGCTTCCCAGGTTGGGTACTTGATTCCCGAGGAAGGGCGGTGCTCCGGCGATTCGGAACTTGGCGCCGCCTCAGTGGAGTAAAGAAGACTGGGGAAGAGGTTTTGGGCTTTAAACCCTTGAAATGTACAATTTGGTCTTCCTCCTTCAATATTTATTTTTTATTTTTATATTTTATTTGTGTAAATTTTTTATCTTAGGCTTTCTATATATAATATATATACATATAATAAATATAATATAAAATAAATATGATTTTGACGTTGATTTTTGTCTCCAAGACACAAAATATTAAATATTCATCATTTATATATACATATATAAAGAGATGTGATTTGACAATATCAAACACACAATATTTATTTTAAATTATCTCTAAAATCAAATCCAAACATATACTTATTTATTTTATATTTCTCTTTTTATATTCAAACCATTCAGAAAACGAATCTAAATACTATGCAAGGTTTCATCAATAAATTCACAATCATTACTTTGAGTTCATCGGGGTAAGTACATATCATACTCATTTTATATGAATAATTGTAATTTATTTATTATTTTTAATTATATTATCATATTAATTAAATTGAAATATTATTTAATTTATCGAGATACTAATATGATTATATGTATTACTGATTTTAAAAAATCAAGAAAAATTGAACAATAAAAAATAATTTTTTCTATAGTATTAAACAAATAATTTCATTATTTTCATAATTCTCTTTGCCCCCCTCTGAAATGGAGTAGGAGAAGGGGGATTGCAGCATAGTCCAATACATTTACAAATAACAATCGTATCAACTTGTACTCATCAGTCGTGACATATGTTAGCAATACACATAATTGAATATAATATTAAATTATTAATTTTTATTCTCAATTAATAGAATTCAATCATAGTGTAAGAATAAATGCATGCATTACTTTTTGTTATTAAAGTATAGATTAATTACATATATGTTGGTAGAACCTTATTAGCAAGAATCAATTATAATGAATTTACTAATAAAACCAATAATCTGAGCTTTATAATTCAATTCACGCGAGAAAATATTATTTCAGTAAATAATTTATTCGCCTACACATCCCCACAACATTTAAACTCTATTTATTTTCTTCCTATAAAAAGAAAAAAATAAGGGAATCTTGGTCGCATGATTAACAACACACCTTACATATTTATTTCTAAATATTATCATTAAAGAATAAATCTTGGGATCATAATTGCCTTTTAAATATATTAAAAAATTTGTTGTAATTGCATGTAAATTTGTTATGAATAAAAATATATCTCATGGTATGGCAATAGTGTGGGATCATATTTGATGCAAGAAAACATGACGTTAAGGACAATGACAGAGCACGGCAACCGAAATTGTTACTCCCACTTGCCAGAAGCTGTGATTCTGCATATTCTGCTAAGACTGCCAACAAAGTCCATAACACGCTTTAAACGCATTAGCAAGAACTGGGCTGCCCTCATCGGGAGCTCGTATTTCATAAAAAAGCACTTCAATCACGAGGACAATAAGGCTAAACTCCTTGTCTACCACTACAGACCCGATCTCCAACAATGCATTTTCACTTTATACCAGGATCCGACATATTCAAGGTACGAGATGCCTGACCATCTACAGTTTCATAATATAGTGTCAGTGATCGGGCCCGTGAACTCCATATTTTGCGTGGTTGATGAACACGTTGGAGGAATGAGTTTGTGGAATCCTACTATACGTGAATTCAGGCCGATCCCCGCAGCAGGCCCGGATTGCCTAAACAAGTATTGCGCTTATATGAATGTATATGGGCTGGGGTTTGACCCGTCAAGTGATGATTACAAGGTGGTTTGGATCCGAAAGTTTATGGACCCGACTGCTTCGACATCCTCACTGATTTCTCTGTATAGTCTGCGTGCTGATTCGTGGAGGCATTTTAGAGATACTGATTTTGGCATTGTGGTTCAGAATATGAGTGAGTCTAAATGCAACACATATGTGAATGGAGTTTATTACTGGCTGGCGGATGATGTGAGATTCAGGTATTATATTCTAGGATTTGATATGCGAACTGAGGCGTTTGTGGAGATGGATGTGCCTGCTTGTATTACTTCTTTGTATGTGAATCTTTCTTTGTACTCCGGTGATATCGCGATCCTGTCGTTGGATGTGCAAGACGAGGGGAAATCTATTGATTTATGGGTTAGGAAGGGAGAAGGGTATTGGGTGAAACAAATGGCAATTGGACCCTTTTCATTTTGGGATTTCAGCTGGCCGTTTGGATTGTGGGAGAATGGTGAGTTAGTGATGGAGACGAGCTCTTCGGATTTGGTGCTGTTGAATCCAAATACGCATCAACTTTGGAATCTTCATATCCAAAGCGAGTATGGCCATACTCGCATGTATAGTTACAAGGAAAGCCTTGTGTCAATCAGAAGAAGGAGCCAATGTTCGGGGCTGTAAGAGCTGAAATGATTAATAGCCAGTCTCCAACATTACCCCTCGCTTAACAATATTCTAATCTGTAATAATGCCCAGTACAGACTAAATTAGGAAGATACATTCACAAAACTTTCAGTTTCCTCATAAATCATTATCGTAGGAAATGAGTAATTCATGTATGCCGTCCAGCACTCTTAACTACCATACGATTTTAAATTAGTCTAAGTACTTTCAGAAATAAAAAATTCTTTAGAGACACCAATCTGTACATACAGCTCACAGATTACGAAACTTTCCCCCAGGCAAAGATGTTGATAATGCTTAGTAGTGCATTAATGAGGAAAGGGAAAACTATAGCACAAATATTTTGCACACACCTTCACCAAGAAATGATAGAGGTCTTGATTGCAGAAAACATGAGGGTCAGAGCAAACAACAAAGGATATAAATTCACCTGATAAAATTTAAAAAGAGAACTCCAAAAAGTTCAGGCAACACCCTAGATTATTTCTATGATTACCAATAAGCCGCCAAAAGAACCAGCATCAAGCATGTCTTTGGATAAAATCCTCATTCAAACCATCCAACCACAAATCAGAATCACCACTTATGGCTTGAGAGCTAAGGCCACCCCAAACTTAGCACTCTTGTCGATAGACTTGGTGTCCACCTCAGTCGACACAGTGATGAGCGACTTCGGACGCCATTCATGTTGGATCAACGCACTAGCCTTGCCAAAGTTGTTTACTCGTGCTTTCACCATGGTCAATGGATCCAAGGAATGTTGAGTACCAACGGTGATGGTATTCTCATTACTTGAGAAGCTATGGGTCACCTCTGCACCAACAGCAGTGTTGGTCAATGGGTTAACTGTGTGATAGTATGAAGCGCTCAATGTGTCACCCTTGTCATTCCTGGAGCAAGAGGAAGTAGTCTGTTAACCCTACTAAACTACGGGTACACCAAAAAGATAAAAGAACTACAATCAATTTGATCATGCCAGAATGCGAGCGCTCAACCTCACATCCAACTGTTCTTGATAGATATAATAAAAAATATTAATCGGGCAACAGACCACTTACAATGTCAAAGCAGCAATCAGATCAGAGTTTGTGAAGCTGGCTCCAAAATTGCACTTGGTGATAGCTCCTTCCTTGGAGTCAAAAGACACATCACTCCCCACAGCAAGTTTGTTGCTTCCCAGAACAGCAGAGAAGTTCACAATAGGGTTAGCAGTCAACCCAACGCTTGAGCTTATTCCCGCATAGTCATGCAGGTATTGAAGTTCCAGCTACAATGGTCAACAAGAGAAAATTAGACAGGAGGTGTAAAATGTAATATATCAAAGTGGTAGACATTTTCTTACTTTGCCAGACCTTTGATCAGGAACTCTAAAGCTTAAGATAGTCTTCAGTCCAGGAGCAGGCTCGTCAACTGTTACAGTGGTCAGGAGCTGCCATTGGCTCCACAAATCAGTCAAAATTCATCCTCGGAAAATAAATCCAGTTTAGAATTATTCAACAACTTTTAAGAAAAACTTATGGAACACCATAGACAAGTCAAATTACTCTGAGCTACTTCTTGGCCCTACGAGAAGAAATTTTTTTAAACTAAAATATCACAAAACATAATCAATGAGATTCTACTGGCACAATGCATACATTGGAACTGGTGTCCACTTTGATATCAGTGGTGACATTCTTGTGCTTCAACTGAGTATTGACATCAGCCAAAAACAGGTCACCTTTCTTTATTCCTGTTGAAGTGAGAGTCTGCAGCAGGGGGAACAAGAGAGAAAAAATAAGAAAAAAAAATAAATTGTAAAAGTACAGAAAAGAAATCAAGATATCCAGAGATCACCATAAAGTATATTGCCAAATATAAAGAAAACAACAAGAACCCAAACAGCCACCAGAAAGTAACAAAAACCATGAATAATTATACTTGTCGAAAAGCTGATAAACATAGACTTCAGCCACAATTTCCTTTGGGGAGACTAAAGATGAATCAAAGAATTTGACATCACATGAGTATTATGAAAAAGGAATCAAATAGAAACAACTGATTGAAAAACATTTCCTCTAACTATTTATTATTTTTCCTCAAAACCAAGCACAAGGTATATTTTCCTCACAGAATTCAAGATCCAGCAGATTACTAACATCATATAAAGTGGCACAACCAACTATAACCTATATGATGTGTTTTTCATGAAAGACACCTCTCCACAATTGCGTCCAAAGAGCATAAAAGTTACCAAATTGAAACCAAAAACATTTGAATATCATAGAGAAATCAACTTAGTTTACTAGATTCACCAAAGAGTTCACAAATGTGAGTAACATAAAGAAAGCAACGTAAAGGACCTCATATGCTACCCAACACACAGAACTTAAGAGTCTCAGAAATCAATCATGGAACACACATAGTTCAGACTTGGCATTTAATTCAAATTCAGAACCACCTGTCTTGGTTACCACACCTTCAAACATATTAGAGAAGGCATTACACCAAGTATAACACACAAACCAATTTTTCCATGAATAGTTTTTACTTCGGAACTGAATCCACAAAACACAACAAACAACTCAGGTTAAACTACTGGTGTTAAATTAACTACTTATCATAATACCAAATTGGCCAAAAGATTTACAGAAGCATGTCTACATATTACCAGATACTTATCAAAGGATGCATGCCCGTTAAAAGCTGCACAATTACCACACGAACTCGATTCTACATAATATAGACCAATAATAATGACAAACGAACAAATAGATTGTCCTCTCACGCATTAAATGCATAGTACACCATAAGGCCGTACATAGATCAAAGTATTTAGAAGTATCTCTACAAACACAGTTTAGCAACAGCATAAATTTAAAATGCACATAAGAGAAAACACATAACATTCACCAACTCCCACTTCCTCCATAAACCCAAAATAAACCTATTGAAAGAAGAAAACAGTAAAGTTTCTACATGAAGTGAAGAAATAACTAGTTAAAACAGTATATCCAAGTATTAGCCAGCTAAATCGGATAACTCATTAGAATCTCAAACATAAATCACAGCTCCAGCCAAAAACAAGAATCAGATCCGTAAAAAAACCACAAAAGTCACTTACAACTCCAGTGGGAGAGTATGTGGTGATTGTGAACTTGTGGTCGCTCTGGTAATCCCTGTACAGAAGATCTAATTCCAGCAAAAGAAACAGAATTACATCAAAACAAACAAAAATGCAAACCAAAAAGTAAATGAACCGTATCAGATATTTTGATAGAAAACCAGTGAAAACAAAACACCTCGAGCTCTTTTGCCAATATCGGAGTAGAGACCCGGACCCTTGCCCATGATTTCGTAACCTAAAATTGAGAAACAGAAGCTCCGGAGAGAAATATGAGAGAGAAAGAGAGAGAAATGTAGAGAGAGAATATATTCGTACAATTGCCTTAGTAGCAACGTGATATAAAGAGTGGTGGCCAAGCCCTAATTCATTTTTGAAGGGCGTGTATGCATGTATGTGTTCTTCACAGAATCTCATCTGTTGATGGGGTCGGGTTGGGGCACCCCTTTCTTAGACACCGTTGATTTAATTCATGGAGTGTGGAATAGAGGGGTATTTGGGGGATTAAATAACACGTGGCAGTGGAATGTTTGGGTGCTGGTTTGTTGACAACTCAAAATCAAAATCGAATTTGAGGGTTTAATTGAAATTTTTCTTCGCTGTATTGTTCCTCAAGAAAACCTTACGTAATCCTATCCATAAATAAAACCTTACCTAATATTGCGTTTGAAATATTCATAAATTTCAATGAAAAAAGAAGGCCAAATACATTGAATCAAGGATAATAAACTTTGGACTTCCTTTGGGCTATGGGTCCGATTTTTCGACTTTTAAGTTCAGTATTCAATTTCTTTTGAGTAATATATTGGTACTCGATATAAATTTAAAATCAAAAATAGTATTCAAATATTATTTTTCTTAAGAAACATAGAAACAATAAAAAATATTCTTTGTAATAATTTTATATTTATAAATTATAATTTATATGCATGATGTGACTTTATATTTTTAAAATATTATATAAAAATTACTATCAAATTATGATATCAATTTATCAATGTTAAAAAATAGTATAATATCACAATTAATGTATAAAATGATCCAATTTATAATATGAATAACTTGATAAGCAAATTAACAAACTCATATATTATTTTCTCTCTTACTTTAGATCAAAAATAATTCAATTTAAACGCCCTACCCATATTTTGGGCTTCGAGACTAATTAAATTTTAGTTTGATTGCTTTCTTCAAACGTATTGGCTATAGTGCCGATAATGAAGCCAAGTACAATGATCAAGAGCTCATGTATTATGGTTTGGTCATTCGTAGAAATAAGTTTGAAATAAATATACATATTAGAAATGTTATGATTATTTCTGATAAGAAAAAATAGTTATTTTGATGTTTGTTCTGTTTCCTTTTTCAAACTGTAACGTACAAATATTTATTTGAAAAATGAATTTATTTTTTAGTGTTGCAAATGACTGAAGATGAAAATAGATATAAAAGTATGAATAAGAAACAAAAATAAAAAGGAGAGAAAGACCCATTGCGATTCAGCTAATAATGGAAACCCCAAACGCGACTTCAGCTGAGAGCTAAAAGCTCGAGTAACAAATTTATGAAACTGGATATTCTGGAACTGACGAGAGGAAATTCCTTTCAATTCGGTGCTCTGCAATTCGTGAAGATTCTCATCTCTCTCTGGATTGGAGTGAGAGACTTCGAGAGGAAATTACTTATTGATTCTGTGATCTCCTACTGGTTTACTCGATATGCTGCAATTTTTTGTTTCCTCCTTTAGTTGATGTAAAGAAATTCTACATTATTATCAGGCTTGTTTTTCTGGATCCCCCTATGGTTCTGCTTTAGCATAAACATATAGCTATAGGTGGTACAAGTACAAATGCAAAAGGTTGTTTGTTTGCTCTTCAGCATTTGTTTACTCCTATAGTCATTTATTGTTTCTGAAAAAGCAGAGCTTGTTCTTGACCTGAAATGAATGATTTTTAACATTTATTAGACAGAATATATTGCATAATTGGTGTGTTTCATACAGATAAAAACAGAAAACAGGTTTGAAGATTTTGTTTGTGTATATTCAGAGTCAGGTGTTTGAATCTACCCTTACAAGCTCAATGACAGAAAGAATATCACTTCGAATAATGAACAAGATTATGTCAATGTTTCTCCATTTTGGTTGTCTATAATACAAGTGCAGTAACCACTTCGCTGGTAAAGAGAACAGCAAATTGACCGCATTGATAATGCTCCAGGAAAGCTTAGAGCAACAGGGTCCTTTGTCAATCACTTCCAGGTTTATCTCCTTTCCTATTCCTTCCTTTGCTTTCTATCAGCTCCTTATTAGATAAGTACTGCTGTGTGCATAGTTGTTGGTTGCTAATCAACTTTAAAGCTATGTTACAACAATCAACCAAAATAGTATTAATACCAATGACAACATTGAGCTGCTGTTTGTAATATATCTCCTGAATAATTGTCCGAGTTGCCAGCAATACCTTGTCTTACAAACCCAGCAGGAAGTAGTATGCTAATCCAATTGGAACTGCTATGAGCAAACCAAATATAACCCTACAGACAGGAAAGGAGAGTTTTTAATATATATATAGTTCTATGAGACATTACTGTTACTGAAAGTATCAAGTACCCTGTACTAAGTACATCTGGATGTAGATTATACTCCTTGGCAAATACAAATGGAACAATCCCTTGAGGCAGAGCTGCCTGCATCACATTTAACAATGGCCTTACATTAGTGTAATGTGAAGTAACCAATAATTCTTAAATATTGCTCTAGGAAAAGGGATTGCCACTTATGCACCTGCACAATTGCCACTTTTAGTAATGTTCCTCTTAGTCCAAGGGCGACTGAGGGCACAGCCATGAGGAATGGTCCTGCTAGAAACTTCATGGCCATAGCTAATACTGCTTTTCGAGTACCACATGCTATCACTCTGGCTTGTGATGCCATGAAGAGGCCTACCAAACAAGAATGAAGTGGTTGAAGAAATTTCTGTTCTCATTTATATAAAACGCTTCTAATGTTAGTGCAACTTTAAATTGTACCTAAGCTGAACATAGCCATTCCAAGTCCTCCATCTGATAATAGTGATACTGAATTTTGAATTACTTTAGGCAATTTTACTCCCCACCTGCCAACCATTTCAGAGTCATGATGTGAAACTTAGAATTTATCCATGATGTTCGGTGAAGGAATTTCTTTTACTGTAACGTCCAGAATTTTACTATAAAATTAATCTCCCTATTGAGGGCCTGCAATGATAACTAGTCTGTAGGTTAATTGGCCTAGTTTTTCACAATCAGCAAGGTGCTTAACCTGTGGATTAGTTCAAAACTTCCCCTTTTAGGTGATGTATCCATCTATTTTCACAATCACTTAGGAATGTAATTATCTTGTGAAGCATGACTACCTAGTTTATGGACATGCTTGACATATCCAATCTGGTATTGTCATCAATGTCGTATGGCCCTTTTCCCACACTAAGCCAAGTTACTAATTGATGACCCCCACTTATTAAGTGGTTCGTCCAATGCTATATATAAGGTATAGAGCTCGTATTACCTGAAGTGTATGCTTGCCCATATAAGCCCTGCCAAGGTGGCATGAGTATTGGGATTTCTGATGAGCTTTTTTCCTACTGTCAATAGAATGATTCTTATGTTTCTTTTCATCTGATTTTTGAATCTTCCACCTTCCTTGTCTCCATCTATTCTTTCTGGTCCTTGTGGGCCCTCCAGTTCTCCTACACAAGGACAGTTCATACTTTTCAAATATGAAAATTGAAGGAAAGATAATGGAAACCTTTATTTGTTCACTTTGTATCATAAATTCTTTAGCTTCAGACTTTGACATTGAGAAGGGGAAAGATAATTCCTCATTCTTTCCCTCGAGCTCATTGTCGAAGCTGTAATCTTATGCAAACGAACAAATTTCATGTGTATTGTGGTAGTTATGCTAGGACCTTTTGCTCCCCTACTAAGCGATCTTAGTGGATGTAGTATCACAACATATCAACTAGCAACACCTATATATAACTACAACGTCATAAGGAGTGGCATTACCAACCTGTAAAGAGAGGTTAATAATTCTGGACTCTCTCCTATAAAAGACAGTCCATTCTGGGAGGTAAATAGTGCCTTACCCTATTCCCTCACGAACTCAGGAATAGGGAAGGCGAGAGAGCTTGACTGCAGTTCTAGTCCAGTAGGTTTTTAAATCCTTGATTTAATTGATAAACATTATTGTAAGTGATAATCAGGATCAGCTTCTTCAAACCTGAGGAGGAACGTCACTCTCTGAAATGTATGGTATAAAACCTGTAATTCTCAGTAAGGCTTCTGTAATTGATTATATCCTAATTGAAAATGTTGCTTTGGTGAAGAAAAGAATGCAAGAGAACCCACCCACCAGTATAGCTGACAGTTTCTAGGAAGGGTTTTTCATTCATTGGCAATATGGCTGATCAGTTTCGTGAAGGAGGTTATTCTGTTCAATACATTATTTGGGCTGCTTGATGAAATGATTTTGTTGATTCAGTAATTGCTTATCTGATTAGAGTATGCTATGAAGAAACTCCATGATGCTTCACTACTTCTTTTATCCGGAGTTATATCCATTTCATTTTATGCTGGTTCATCCTCATGTTTTCAGATTATTCTGTTTGCTGTTAATTGATTAATATTTCCAAGATTTCTGAGCTTAAAATTAGACTTTTTATATCCGAAATCTAAACTGAAAAATATGCCCTAAAGACAGATACATAGTAATGGTATAGGTCTGGTTGTTGGGGTCTCAATATGTGTGTGAATAGTGGTAACATTGGGGAAGCAAAACTCAGTTTAGTAGGGCCCAACAATAGCAATATCTTATAGTGAATAAATTATAAAAATGTGCTCGACAGTCGACATTTTACTCTCTTGACTACGAACCTTGAAAGAAGGAACATGTCATAGAAGCTAGACGAGTATCAAAATCAGACCTTCATCTGAAGATAACTCTGTACATACCTGTTACTTCTGAAGGTGATGTCATATTGATGGATTCCTCTGTGGCATCAATCTCAAAAAGAATTAATAGCAGGTTGTACCAAATTAGACTTTGTAACACAACTATCTGAGCCAGGAGTATTGCCGCTTCTTCCCCATACATAGCCCTTATTAGTGGGATTCCTAAAATTAATGTATTCGGCAATGTTGACAAAGAAAGACCTGTGATGACCCAACTCAGGTTTCCTCTGGATCTTAATTTGGCAATTACTGCCAGAACGATGAGAGCAAGAAGCTTTTGGAGGAAATCAGCAGATACAAGTTTCAGGTTCATTCTGTAAGGATTGTTTGATGAGATCACCTGGAAGGATAAAAGGGGAATTGAAAAATTTGCAACAAATTTATTGATGCCGGCGCATTGATCTGGTGTAAAAAGCTTCCACCATTTTATGGACAGATATGCTGCAATCATGGCAACATACAGGGGGATAATTGCAATGATAACATGGTAGACATCAGCTAGGGTTATCATGGCTCTTATGTGGTTGGGAGTGATAATTTGTTGTCTTTCATATTTTTCAGATGTCTGCGATGAGGCTTTATATGCTTGTTTGATTGGGTGCCTGATTATTGAAGGAAAAGGTGGCAGATTACCTCTTTCCAGAGAATCTTCCTCAGCTATTTTTCATGTACATCTTCTGGACAAGTTTCTTGCTGGATATTACTTTCTCATTCTGATCGCTAATCATTAGAGCTTATGTGAAATTTGATCTAATTGATGAACAGTTTACTGATATCAACCTGATTCAAAAAGTTGATTCCAGTTTTCTTCTTGTGGTTGTTTCCCTTTTGCCTTATTGGTTTAAAGCATATAGACCTAGATCATAGGCTTAGATGTGAGAATACCATAAAGGAAAAGAAATTCTTGTTTGGTGAATGTTATCCTTGGTTTAACTTTTCGTTTATAATCGTATTAGCTAATAATTTCTCATGAGCAACATGTTGAATTGTGTTTAATGGTTATTTTCAGAGTGAATTTTTTTCTTCTTGTTCTTTATATTCTCCTATAGTTTGTTTTTATTGGCTAACTACTTAGATGCTTATGATTTCCTTGGATTAATGTAATCTGTTATTGTTCACCTATATATAGGTTATTCGTTAATCCACAAGTTGGATGAAAATTTGTGGCAGGTTTTTTGAGGTGGGAGGAATAAAGAAGTGCATTGCAAGGGAAGTAAGTGAGATCTTGAGTAATAACTACAGTGAAGAAAGCATTTTTGCTATATATGTTAAAAGTGTGAGAATAAGTGTTGTGGAGAACTGCTGTCTAAAGTTTGAAATTATTGCCAGAAAAGTCTTTGCATTTCTTCCTCAAGCTCCCCCTCTCTTTTCTTTTTCTTTTTCCTGTAAAAGAATTATTAAAACTCTTAAAACTTAGAGTTTGGTCATATGTTGAAGTTGAACTGCTACCCCAAGCCCCAGGGGGTTGGGTTCAGCCTGGGGTTTTGGAATTTGAATCTCTTTGGTGACATCGGCCTAGGTAGCAACCTCTGGTTGTGGGCCATTCCTATGAAATTCTACTCGTGTTAGAAATGGGATATGCATTTTCTTTTTCTTTAAAGATTTGAACATAGTACGGCTTTGCTGTAATTATTCATAAAGTATCGACATATTATATAAATATGCATGTTAACACACACACACACACATATGTATATATATGCACGTATGTATTTTACAGCAGATTCGTGGAGATATCAGATAAAGTGTGCTTCCGAAGAAAAAAAAAGAGTACTGATTTTATTAAATTATGCAACTAAAATTAAACACCAGAGTGGAAAGCATTACATTCTATATTGAAAATGAAGAACCTCTATGTACATATATAATAGATATACATATAAAGAATTTAGAGGAGATGATATGATTTAATATATAAGGACAAATAATAATACTAGTAGTAGTGCAGTATACATTCTGGTGCGTTGTAAGAATGAGTATATGTGGCACATAATGTGTGCACAATTAAATTAAATTAATTATTATTTAAGTAAAATATTAATTAGATAAATAAAAAAATTATTAAAAAATAAAAATTAGCAGACCATAAAATTGAATACACCAAAAGAGTATTTTCAATTATGTAAAGGTATAAATAGTAGAAGAAAGGAATAATCCCACTTCAATTTACACGTACCATAAATTGGAACCGCTCACCCTCTCGCTCTCTTTCTCT
>NC_026159.1:735291-736536 GCF_000512975.1 Sesamum indicum
ATTTGCATGTCTCACCATCACGTTGATTCCACTTCTAATCATCCTTAATCCCCTAACCCTAACAATTTATGAGCACAAATTAGTAGGAGATTTATTTTTCTGCGCTAAATGCAATTGACACAGGACAAATTTAGCCGGTTTAGTTAATTTTTGGCCCAATATAATATTTACGTTTTTTAAAAATCTCAATCCAAGCCCAATATGACAATTGTTAAAGTACCAGCATTTTGTTGTCCAATTAATTTGGGGCAACTTTTACGATTTTTAATAGAAAAAAAATATTATTTTAGTCTGCTAAGTATGTTTAATTTTAATTTTAGTCTGATAATATGTCCATTTTTGTTTAGGTTTAATAACTTACGAAATTGCTTACTTTTAATCCTCTGGCAAAATTTAGGACAATTTTACCCCTATGCAACTTTTGAAAGACAGTTTTAGTTCATATACACTTATAGGGGTAAAATTGTCCGAAAATCTACCAGAGGACTAAAAGTAAGCAATTTCGTAAGTTACTAGATCTTAACAAAAATGAACATAATTATCGGATTAAAATTAAAATTAGATATACTTACCAAACTAAAATAATACTTTTCCCTTTTTAATATTGATATTCATGTAACTTATAAAGTCACCATGCTGATAAAAAATCAAAACTTGACCTATTGCAAACATGAGATATATAATATCAAACATGTAAAATCACTAGTTTACGTAAATTAACAACAATTAAAATAGCGTCATAATTGTTTGGAAGAGAAAAACGTGATAAAACAACAATTATCAGCTATATGAATTCTAACGACTCTTATCTGTAAATTAGTGATAAAGGTAAATATTTATCTATAATCTATTTAATATCTTGCATTAATTTGACTTAATCGTATAAATCCACAACTTATTCCTTTTTTATTATATTAGTTAAATACGAGCATATACTTAGGAAAGATATAGAAAATATTGATTGAACTGTATAAAGACTTTATATACAAAATGTTTTACAATTATATATCTATTTAAATAATAATAAAAAAATTACAAATTCTATATTTTTAGGGGAAATATTTAGAATAAAAATTGTATGTATATATATATATATATTTGGATTTGTTTGTGGGTAGCGATTTAAGCGGCGGATGATTCTGAAGAGAGTTGTTGTAGTAACAAAGGAGTCGGAGATGTAGCACAGGAAAGCAGCGGCTACCCACATTCTTCGCGCAAACAATTGTTATATATAAAGGGCATTCC
>NC_026159.1:736552-761023 GCF_000512975.1 Sesamum indicum
TCTTCTGCAGCTGCTTCTTTCTTGGGAGCCCTTTTAATAGTCATATAATCGTGGTCCGGTCTGGAAAGTTTTGCTAATAAAAGTTGGAACCCCAACAACCTGCGGGGTTTCACTTCCAGACCGTCGGCATTCACCCCCAAAAACAATAAAGAAATAAACACAACAAAAGAAACGATGAATACAGCTCATATATGTTTGTCGGTTCTCTTCTTGTTTGCATTTGCTTCTACTCTTCCCGGTGCTGTCCGAGCACACATTGCAGAATTCGACGAGGTATGGCAGAGGCGAGCAGAGGAGGCCTGGAACCGAACACTCGAATCCTACGAGCCAGCTCCTGCCAAGATAGTTAGTCACCTCAATCTCAATGTTCACAGGTACTGTTTGGTACTAATAATTAATTACTTGATGGGTTTTATTTTCTGTTATAGGCGTTTGTTTTAATTTAATTATTACTCTACAGGGCCTTGAAGGAAGTAAAAGAAGAGGAATTGAGCTTGAATAGTACGAGGAGGCAGCTAAGCCATGGGTACGACGGCCCATGCAGGGTCACGAATCCAATCGACAGGTGCTGGAGATGCCAGGCCAATTGGGCTCAAAACAGGTTTAGGCTGGCGGACTGCGTGTTGGGCTTCGGCTACAAGGCCAAGGGAGGAAAGAACGGTAAAATCTACGTTGTCACCGACCCATCAGACAATGATATGGTCAATCCAAAGCCAGGAACCCTCCGCCATGCAGTGATACAAAAGGAGCCATTGTGGATCATATTCCAACGTGACATGCTCATCAGACTCTCGCAAGAATTGATCGTCCAGAGTGACAAGACCATCGACGGGCGTGGTGCGAGAGTCCTTATTGCAAATGGCGCAGGCATTACCCTCCAATTTGTGAAGAATGTGATCATCCATGGCATTAAGATTTATAACATTAGTCCAGGGCAAGGTGGTATGATCAGGGATGCTGTAGACCACTATGGGCTCAGGACCAGGAGTGATGGGGATGGGATATCGATCTTCGGTTCTCAGGATATCTGGATTGATCACGTCTCTATGCTGAACTGCGCAGATGGTCTCATTGACGTTATCATGGGATCGACTGGAGTCACCGTCTCAAATAGCCACTTCACAGATCACAATGAGGTGATCACGTCTGATACAAAATTTCTCAAAACAGACTGCTGCAGCATATATATATACATATATTTACTTTGATGCATGTTGTGATGATGATGTAATTGGATGTGTGGAATTATGGTGCAGGCGATGCTTTTTGGTGCGAGCGATAGCCACACACAGGACGTAAAAATGCAAGTCACAGTTGCTTTCAACCACTTTGGGAAGAGGATGGTGCAGAGAATGCCAAGGGCACGATACGGCTACATCCACGTTGTTAACAATGACTACACTCACTGGAATATGTATGCAGTTGGTGGGAGCAAGAACCCCATTATTATTAGCCAAGGGAATAGATACATTGCTCCTCCAACTAATCCTTATGCCAAGGAGGTATGACTAGTGTGTGTTTGCATTAGAACATGACCTCAGTAACTTGACATAATTAATGAATGTTTTCAAAATTTGATGAATTGTGAAGGTGACAAAGAGGGAGTACTCGCCAGAATCGGTATGGAAGTCGTGGGTGTGGAGATCAGAGGGAGATATATTCCAAGGAGGTGCATTCTTTGTTCAATCAGGTGATCCAACATACACTAGCAAGCATCCTGAGAAGTATGACCTGATTCAGGCCGCCCCGGCTCAGAATGTTGCTGAGATCACAAAATTTGCGGGCGCACTTGGCTGCAAAGTAGGAGTACCGTGTTAGAACTACTGTAGAATACATCAGTCAACATATACAATGCTGATTTATTCGTAGATTACCGGCTTTTAGTCACTATGATCTTGTGAGTGACGTCTGGTGGCTGTGGGCAAGAAGAGGGAAACACACTACTATTGCTACTGCATAATTAATATGTATACAATAATATTTTTATTAATTAATTTTGGTAAGGAAATATATATTACGTACAGTTGATGAGATTATATTTATATTTATATATACATATTTATAATGAAGAAATATGAAACAAAGCTGCAGGCATCTTGTAATCCTTTGTTTTTGCCTTCCTTTCACTACAAATTACGCAATCCCATTAGTTGATGAGTAGCTGTACTTAGAAGTAGCAGTTTTGAAAATAATATAGTAAATTTTTGCCATCTTCTTCTATATATTTATACTGATTATGATGATCAATTAATTAATTTGTGGTTATAATATATGTAGGTATGGATAAAAGAAGCCAATATGAGAATGATCAGATAATGGCTGATACATTAATTAATGTTTCATAATCGTCCATCAGATGGGACTGCTAATTAAATTATAAGGAGTAATGCATATCTAATCTTTGTCAAAGTAAATTCAACAAATTAAGAGTGCTGTACGCAACTGTATATTTGATGGAGTCCTTGGTGGGATTATCCACTCTCATCTCTTCTCCAATCATCTTGATAAGTTCGAATATCCCATTCAAATCTAGTTTGAACTTCATATCGAAAGACGAAGACGGGAATAATAATTTTAATGTTTGATATTAATTTCATAATTATAATTTTTTTTTGATAAATTAGTTAGTAATATAATTTAAATCTTAGTTTGATATCTAATAATATTTTTAGATTCTATTTAAAGTTAAATAAATGAACATTGATTGTCTTTATTCAAAAGATTCATTTATGTTTTTAAATAAACTTAGGTAGTAAAATAACGTAATTTTATTTTTGTATTAAATATACTTTTTGATATTATACTTGTTAATTGCTTTAAATTTAATTTTAGATCAGTTAATATTTTTTATTTATCTTTTTAGAAATACAATACTCTCTTGCCTTGCTACAGTAAATTAGTAAATTATATTTTTAAATACAAAACTACTTTAAGTTATACTTTTTCTAATTTTAATAAATGTTTATACCAATTAACAATTAAAGGATAGTAAAGAAGAAAGAAATCCTACTTTGAAATAATAAAAGTTCTTTTAATGTTAAAAGTTTACAATAATTTGTACAAGTTGAGATCATTTTTGTATATAAGCTTCTAATCTATCTTATTTATATTATAAAAAAATAATATAATATTTCAATTATTCAAAGTGTAATTTTATATAGAGGTTTGACCAAAAAAATAAAATAAAATAAAATAATATAAGTTCCTGCAGTACGAGCAATAGAGTGAGTCACTCGATTACCTGTTCTACGCACTAGAGAAAAAGAGTGAGAAAAACTAGATACGAGAAATTTGATATCCCGAACAACGCGACCAATAACAAAAAGATCCCCACTATTGGATTGTAACTTGTGAATAAGAGAGACGCAATCCCCTTCAAAGATGACAGAGCGCCAGCCCATACGAAGAGCAAGAGAAACGGCTTCCCGAGTTGCTAAAGCTTCAGCCAATTCTGGGAAAACAGGCTGGACGAAGCGAAATGCAGCCCAGACAACACACTGACCAGAGTCTGATTGAGCTACAACACCGCATCCACCCTCCATACCATCCCTAAACACTGCCCCATCAAAATTAATCTTCACCCACCCAACATCTGGAGGCCTCCAACAGCTACGCACTATGCATCCCACACAACTTTACCCCTCGAGGAGTGCGCTGAGATTCTACCAAGAAACGAGAGACCCCAGTCATAACATCCAAAGGGTCCTTATGTATATTCTGCATTAACACCTCATTCCTATGCTTCCACAAGCCCCAACAAAGACAAAACTCTTCCCCCGAAAGGACTTCCATACCTGCCTAAAACCAATCTCAACGTCCCCGAAAATAAGACCCGCAACACTCCAACGAATTTGAGCAAGTGCCCAACATTGGTGGACAAAGTGACATTAGATCAACACATGAATAAATCCTCATCACTCGCAAAACAAAGGGGCACCCTCCCGAAAGAACTTCCAACCCATTTAATCAAATTAGAAGAAGTAGTTAGAGCATTCTTACAAGCTTTCCACGTGAAAAGCCGAACCTTTGGAGGAACTGTTGCAGTCCAAATGAAGCTCCATGAAGGCACCACAACAGAGTGCGATGCAGTCCCCTGCAGGGAGTAGGCTAGGTGATAGGCGCTACGCATTGAGAAGCGACCATATCTAAAATAATGCCACACAGCTAGGTCCGGCTAAGTTGTCCGCCCAAGAGGGATGGCCATGTTCTCAACAAGCTCGCGGTTCCACATTCCCACTTCATCAATCAAATCCGCCACAAGAAGATACAAAGTGTTACTATCTGTCGGAGTAATCGGCCTAAAGGAGAATGGACGGGGAATTCAAGGGATTGCCAAACATGAATAGATGAGCCTGACCCCAGCTGCCAACAAAACCAGCTACTATTAAGGGCCTGGCAAATAAGAGACTTCTCCAGGTGAGAGAAGGCCGAGAAGAGATGGGAGCTTCTAGGAAAGAAGTGTTCAGGGAGTACCAGGCCTTAAGGAGACGATCGAGAAAGCTGTTTGGGTTTGTGAAGATTCTCCGATACTGTTTATAAGCATGGCTTGATTAAAAGCCCTTAACTCACGGAAGCCCAAATCACCTACGGAGGCCCGAGCACATAACTTGGACCACGCGAGCCAATGCACCTTTTTTTTGTCCTTGATTGTGCGACCAAAAATCAATGCATAAAGAAAGTATCCCGAATAACAGACTCTGAAATTCTGAACACCCCTATCACATATGTCGGGATCGACTGGAGAACGGCTTTGATCAAAATCCCTTTCCCAGCCTGAGAGAGCATATTCTCGTTCCACCCACTAATCATATTCCACACCTTATCTCGTAAGGAATTAAAGACCGCCCTCTGTGACTTACCAATGATTGTTGGAAGTCCTAAGTATAAGACGTGCCGATCCGCTTTACGAATACCCAAGATCCTCGGGAGAGCCCCCTGCACCAAGTCCTCCATGTTTTTGCTAAACACCACCGTGGACTTACTGAAATTTATCTCTTGGCCAGAAGCTCGGACATAGGTCGAGAGTACCTATGCAGTACCCCTCATTGCCCCCTCACTAGCATTACTGAAAATGAGTGTATTTTCGGTAAATAGGAGGTGTGATATAGGAGGGGCACCTCTGCAAATTGCTACTCTCGACACCGATCCATCCAATACCGCCCTATCTAGCAACGAACTAAAGCCTCTATACATAAAAGAAACAGATAAAGTGACAACGGATCCCCCTTACTGAGTCCCTGTTGCAGGCAAAGAAAACCAAACTGGTTACCATTCACTAAAAAAGAATAACAATGGACACACATCAATAGGACTATTTAAAAGTTTTTTATATGATACCCAATCACATATACCTCCTTGAGATTTTATGATCCAAAAAAAAATTAAAATAATAAAGACCAGTCAACAGTGGCAAACATGAAATTTTAGTACAACTTTGGGCTCTAGGCCAAAAAATTGTCTAACAAAAATGGTAATGACGGTTGACAGTTTTAAAAGGTGTGGGAAATTTTAGCCCGATTCTGGCTCGATCAAATTTAAATCAATTATATGATAAGTGCAATACACTTGTCGTGTGATTGATGTACAGTTAAAAAAAAATTACCAAGCACATAGATTTAGTCGGGCCAAATTTGATTCGAGCAAGGTTTTTCAGTGTTCATGTAATCATGCAAAAATAAAGGATGGTTGGCTTGATTTTACTATACAAGTCATTGGATCTCACGTAATTATTGTCTAAAATGATTGGTATTTTCTGTTGTTAAAATTACTATATATGGAAAGGAAAGATATAATAATTTAGTTAAATTGTTTTGTACGGTATGCAAGATTAGGATTATAGGGTTATTACTAATTCATTTATGCTATTACTATTGCTATTGCTATTTCAACTCCGAACATGAGGATCGGAGAGGAGGGGACGTTTACTCAGATTTGAACCATCGGATGTTCCACATTTGGTGCTCCCAAACACCATTTAAAAAGGCTTCTGTTTCCATGTCAGAAACCACCATTTTTCATGTTGGGAAGAAGGTAATCTGGGCTCGCCTCTGAATTTCGATCGGCTTATGCCATCTCCCAACATCCATGCTACAGCCAGCATCCCTGGATTAAAAATTATGGAGAAGAATTTCTCAATCACTTTCCTTTTTCTCTTCTTCATCTCTGCTGCTTTCATCCCCACCTCAGGGGCTAACTACACAGATTCTCACGATGTCTATTGGCAAGAAAGGGCTGCTTTGGCCAGAGCACGCATCCTTCAAGCCTACAACCCAAATCCAGAGGCAATCGTCACCGACTTCAACCAAAAAACAAAAGAGCAAGTCCATTGATATCTTTTGTCTGTTTACAATTCTTGCCCGACCCTGGAATTTTTGTCTATTTTGTGATCTTATGTTGTTCGCCTTTCCAGGACGTTGTGATTTTTTTCATCTTTTTTCTTGATACTTGTCTGTTTCTTGATTTTTGTGATTTTGCATTATATATTTCCAGGGCCCTGGAACACTCCCAGGTGAATAGAGCTCCACATAACGGCACCAGGAGGAATTTGGGAAGGAAATACATGGGCCCATGCGTGGCCACCAACCCGATCGATAGGTGCTGGAGGTGCAATCCCAACTGGGCCCTAAACCGCCAGAAGTTGGCGGACTGCGCCCAAGGATTCGGCGCTGCAGCCACAGGTGGAAAGTTTGGCCCCATATATGTGGTGAGAGACCCGTCGGACAACGACATGATGAACCCAAAGCCTGGAACCCTGCGTCACGCTGTGATCCAGCCAGGCCCGCTCTGGATCATCTTTTCCCATAGCATGAACATAAAGCTAAACCAGGAACTGATCATGACGAGCGACAAGACCATCGATGGGCGTGGAGCGTTGATTCAGATAACGGGAGGTGCTGGTCTCACCATCCAGTTTGTTCACAACATCATCATTACCAACTTGAAAATAACTAACATAGTGCCATCCCCTGGCGGCACCATCAGAGACTCCGTCAACCATTTTGGATTCAGAACGGGCTCGGATGGGGATGCCATTAACATTTTCGGATCTCACAACATTTGGATCGACCATCTCTCCATGTCTGGAGGTGCTGACGGCCTCATTGATGCCGTCATGGGCTCTACAGCTATAACAATATCCAACTGCCACTTTGTTCGTCACGACAAGGTAAGTCAATCTCTCTCCATTTTTGAAGCTATCAAGAAATTTCATACGGAAAACGGATGCAGGTGCTGCTGTTTGGAGGGAGGGACATGGATGAAATTGACAGCAAAATGCAGATAACGCTTGCATTCAACCATTTTGGCAAGCATTTGGTGCAGAGAATGCCCAGGTGCAGACGCGGATTCTTCCACCTGGTCAACAACGACTACACGCACTGGCTGATGTATGCCATCGGCGGAAGCCACCATGCCACCATCATAAGTCAAGGGAACCGGTACATTGCACCACCTTTGCCAGATAAGAGGCAGGTGACCCATAGGGAAGCCGACTCCCCAGAATCGGAATGGCGGAAATGGACATGGGTAACAGACCATGATGTCTTTTTGAACGGAGCCTATTTCGTTCCGTCTGGTGATCCAAACGGAGCAGCTACATATCTAGCTCTAGAGAAAATTAGACCAGCTCCAGGAGCGGCGGTAGCCACCATGCCACCATCATAAGTCAAGGGAACCGGTACATTGCACCACCTTTGCCAGATAAGAGGCAGGTGACCCATAGGGAAGCCGACTCCCCAGAATCGGAATGGCGGAAATGGACATGGGTAACAGACCATGATGTCTTTTTGAACGGAGCCTATTTCGTTCCGTCTGGTGATCCAAACGGAGCAGCTACATATCTAGCTCTAGAGAAAATTAGACCAGCTCCAGGAGAGCAAGTTTACGACCTCACAAGGTTCGCAGGTGCTCTGAAATGCGTGGTGTCGCTACCGTGCTAGTTAAAATTTTGCAGATGCATGAAATTGTTAGGCAAAATGTGCGACTGATTAGTTGGCACGTGATTAAGATACTGAAGGGAGACAAATGAAAGGTTTCCCCCTCTACAGTTTGTCTTCTGCTAATATAAAGAAGAAAACTTTGTTAAAGATACATAGAATAATAGGAGAATTATTATTATATCTTGGGTGTCATCTTTTGCACTTGTATTGCAAACTTTGAAACATAAAATTGCAATAAAAGCTCTAGGACAACGATTTTTTACTTAGACCAACCGAGTGTATTATCATAAACTCTTGAGCAATTTTGTGCAGAATTAACGACCAAGAACAAAAACGAAAGCTCGATTTTTCACTGTTCAGAGTAGTAACAGTACCTGTCAGCCAGTTGGAGACAGGCACAGCTATGCTACAATTGTACCCAGAAGACAAATAACCATAAGATACAACATCCTGCACATTGTCTCCTTTTCGATCATACTAACATCTCACAGAAAGATTTGTCCAAATGCTTTTCAGATATTCCTGTACTATGACATCTATTAAGAAGCATTATGTTCTTCTGACTGTATCACAATTAATTAAAGCCCTGGTTATGCCTAAGCACTATCAGATTCATCTGCAGAGTCTACATTTGTGGTTTGTGGATTCTTGTAGCCACTGATTTCTTCAGTATACCGTTTCTTGTCGGCCCGGGCTTTTGCTTCATATGGAGCTTTCTCCTCAGCTGCAGAATCCATGACACCAGCATTATTGAGAGCAACATTGTCATTCTACAAGAAATTCATATAGATAATGCACAAGATTATACCTGTCATCTTATTCCATCTTTCACCAAGTACCTTCCCGACTTCTGTAAATGAAATTCCTGGATTACTCTTCTTCACATTCTGCATTGGGAAAAAGTGGTAATCCATACATAAGTGTAACTAAGTAATATGCAATGTTGTAATATATGATCTGGCATAAGATCTAGAATTGCTTAAATCAGTTTATGTATATTAGAGTATACAAACCTCTCTCTCTGTTTGGGAGAAGAACATAAAGGCACTAATTGCCCTCTTTGGTGCATTTGGATCCTTCTTCTTCTTCTGTTTCTTTCTCTTTGACCCATCATCATCGTCATCTTTGGTCTTTTTTCTACTTGATGACGCCTTCAAAGCAGACGGCTCCTTCTTGGATTTCTTTTTCATGGGTGCCTAAACCAAAAATAAATGGATCTCAGGTTCACGTAAAATATTGAAATTGAAATTGGAAAAAGAAAAGCAACAGAAATCTCACCTCTTTCTCATCTCCACTGTCACTGGCATCAGTTTCTCCTCCAGAATCATCAGTAGGGGAGCCTTCATCATCTTTGTCAGCCACAAAATCCTCATCCTGCATAGATAACACAGCATATAATCTTAGTTTGTTGCAGCCTTTGCTAGCAGTTAATAGTTGCTTAGTGCAAATATCAAGAATGGAAGTGAACTATTCATAACTTGCATGTACAAATTTCTTATGAAAATAAGACACATAAAAGAAGAAAATAAAACACAACCTCCTCATCACTTTCATCTCCAATAGCTTCATTCTTGATTCTTTCAAGATGTGGGTCGACAGAATCATCAATATCATTAATAACAGATGCAACTCCCTCCGTAGCCTGATCAGTCCCCAAATTCATGATCTTCAGACCTTTATCACTGCAGTACACACCCATTATATCCGAATTACACTTCAGGCACAAAGTTGAAGCTAACTCAGGTCTTACTCTTGCACAACCAAGATAAACAAAGATCACGGCAAGAGAGATGCACTTACTTGACGAATGAAAAGAGATTATGGTACTCATTTCTCTGGATATTTCGGAAAAGGTGCTCCTGCTCAGTCTTAAGTCTGATGAGAAGATCAAAGTAATGCATATTCGAACCTCCAGCAGTATGCCTCTCAAACTCCACATAGTCAATCTAAATTATAAGGCAAAAATAGTATAGTCTCAAGTACCATCACAGGCATCTGTACTGGTACGAAAAGATTAAACTTGTAGACTGCCCCAAGAATAGATAAATACCATACCTCCTCATGAAGAATGAGAGTGGGTGGTTTAGGTAAAAAGAAAAAGCTCTTTTCAAGTGGATAAAGAACTCCGTCTTCAGCTTTAAGTGATGACTTCACCGCATAACCATCTTGACTACTACGGAACTTCCCTGGTTTAGTAACTTTTGCCCCAGATAACCCTCGCAGAATTGTAACAAAGATCTCATGTATGAGTCCCTGATATTTGAACAAAAATCATGTCAAGATTAAGATAATTGAAATGAGTGTCTTCTTTCCCTCAGCTTCTGTTACACAGAAATGAAAGGCACCCACATAGGATGGACAACCCAATAAAAAGGAAATATCAAGATTGCAGCAATGCTGAAATGGTACAGACTGCATAATTTATTAAAAACTATTACCAATCTACCAAGCAGAGCGTCATTTATCATTTGAATTCAATAGTCAAGCCTAAACTAGTGATTCAGCAATAGAATTCAAGTGGGTTAACAACAGAAGCGATGATTACCTTATGCTCTGGCTCAAGCCTGTCCTTATACTTCGTATTGTAAAGTTCTTCACTCATCGATAAGGTGGTGTCTATCACAGCATCTGTCTCAAACTGCAGTTGAACCCCCAAAAGAAACACAGAAACTCATTACGATGAATCCTCACATTTTAGCATGGATGTCCAAAACTTTTTAATGTCAATCATTACCTGCATCACAATATGTGGATATAGAGTTTGTCCCTTCCTAATTGGTGGATCAAGAGTAACAACGACAAATGTATGTGGTTGGTTATACTGCAGAGGCAAAGATGATTAAGCATTAATGTGTCACAGAGACCTTAGGCAAGTACCACTCAAATAGACTTAAAAGAATAGCTAAATAACAGAACCTTAGGCAACCAAAAAACGCGAACAACACTGCTGTACTGAATTTTGAAGTCATTTGCTTGTCCTTGGAGACGCAAAAATGAGAGATGAAGCTCAACATTGTATCGTCCCCTGAAAGAAATATCTATTTTAGACATCCAGACCTGGAGAGAAGTAACCAAATCGGATCCGAAACTTATAACAACTAGCTACGAGCAACCAACCTAGGAGTGAGTATGGCAATTCCATCAAAAGTAACAACAGCTTCTTCACCTCCAGCTCCAACATCTGCCATTGAGACAATCTTGTCTCGAAACACCTACATAGAAAGTAAATTTCATGATGCTCAAAGATATAAGAATGGCAATCCATGTATCAGCATCGGTGGGAGAGAATTACCTGAGCAGAAGGACGACTTTCATCCCCAACAAATTGAGTGTTCGAATTGGGGATGTGAAAACTTATTTCCATTAATGAATCTTTCTGTAGAGAGAGTATAAATTGAATAAATTTGCCATTAATTAGGAAGAAAAAAGAAGGACAATGTTGGATTTTAACACCCAAAACGATCACAAGAGAGACACCATGCCATAAAGACAATGACTGAAATGAAAGCATAAAGTACCTCATTAGCACCAGTTGTGTCGTCTACATGGAATTCCAACATAACATCATTTTTTCCCTGAAGTTGGGTCTGCGCAACATCCGCTAGAGATATCTCGAACGCTTGCTTACTTCCCACAAGAAAAGTAAGTGTATTCCCTGAGAAACAAAGAAAAGCATAGGCATATCAACCAGAACTAAGCAAGCATACAAAGAGAGCAGCGAAGAAGTAATAAAAAAGGTAAAATCCTTTTATTAAGTAATAATGTACCATTCAAATCAACTTCTCCCCAGTTTTTTCCACTGACAGAGAGCTGCTTCTCCTCTGGTGTTGTCCCAAAATTGGACTGGAAAAACGCAGTCAGAGTGGCAACATCCTGCAAAACAAGCATCCATTAAAAATATCAGACTGGGGAAACTTGAAAAAGTGGAACAGTTGAACGCATGCTAAAGATGTGACAGGAATGCATGAGTGAGATGTGTTATAAATGCCATGATTCTGAATTACATTATAATTCTATCTTTTCACTTATTGTAATTCAATACAATAAATAACTTAGGAATACACTCAATCTTAGCTTCACAATCAAGCAACCTTATTTGAAGAATAAACACATACGAATAACATGATCTCAATAATCTAAGGCTTAAGCAAACAGGACAAAACATATATGTTCACCTGATCCCGGAAACCAGTGAATTTGTAATGCAAGCCATCTTTGGTCCGTACTCCAAGTTGATTAGATCGCGGAACCTTCATCCACGTAAGGCCCAACAAGTCAGATTTATCAACTTCCACAGCCTTGCCACCTCCTTGTTTCTTCCATACTACCCCACCTGAATGAACTTTAAGTTGCCCTGGATTCTACAAAATGTAAGACAAAGTTTCAAGTTGGTTTTTTATAAAAGAAAATCAAAATCTCAAAGCTTTCACAATCACCAGTATCAAGCAACTTATTACTCCAGCTGCATGTGCCCCAAGTCAAGACCTCTCATTAGCCAACCCTCAAGAAGTAGCAGCCCAAATCAACTAACAAACCCTTGTTTTTATTATGTCACATTTTCTTTCTCTTCTTCTTTTTGTTTTTTTACCTTTAACAAAAGAAGCAGAAATCAACTAAGAAAAATGCAAGCAACCCCTTATGATATTGCAAATGAGCAAATTACCCTTTTATGAAACAGTAATTGCGATTTACCTATCTGTGTTTTCTAAAATACAATTTTAAAAATAAAGCAATTTACCTCCCTGTATAAGGAGGTAAATTGCTATATTTTTTTCATAGGGGTATCGCGCTCATTTTCAATGTCACAAGGTTTAAATTGCTATTCACCCCATTTTCTTCTCTTACTTCTCTCACTTCCTCCTTTTGCTTAATCAAGAGTTTTTCTGCATATGACAGTCCCTTTAAACTTTGACAAATTTTTTAAGAAATATCAAGTCCATAAGTAGTTCGACTTCTTCAGTTGTTTAGAAAGTAGAAACCCCCATTCCAATTCCAATCGCGATGTAAACCCAGAATTTGAACCAAAAACAAAATATGCAAGTTTGCAACCCTAGCCAAAGGAGGAAACGATAAACTTGATGGTGTGCCTGCTCCCAAACTATTCAGATACAAAACAACAGCAAACACAGTAATTACTAGGGCTAGGGTTTAAAACAACAAAAGTCAAAAAAAGAAAAGGAAGAAGCAAACAAAGAAATTGACAAAAGAGAAATCGTGCTTACGGTTCCTCCACGGCCACCAAGAGAGATACTGTTGAACAAGTGACCGTCCGCCATTGCAATAAGGAATAGGGGAAAGTAGCGAGAGCAGAGTAGGGGACGGGTTATATAGAGCAAGGGGAGTGCGCACTGCGCTACTCCAACCGTAGTGGCGCGAAAAGGAAATTACCCACTGCGAGTCGGTTCACGGTTAAATAATGCAATCAAAAATGGAAGGCACGAGACAGTCACGTGGTTTTGAGCAGATTGGGCTGCATAACCAATCAGGCCCAATAGACAGAGGCTAAATTGACGATATCCTGCTCATTTATGTTAGCCCAAACCATGCTACTTGACAAAGCCCAATAAGAGATATTTTCGTTCGGCCCAATCTGTCTGTTTCCGGTTGTTGGAAAACCTTAACCTTAATAAAATAAATACTTGAAATGTGTATTACCTAAAATAAACAGTTATTTATGGACAAACATAAATAAAACAAGGGTGTTCTAGGAAATCCACATTTTATTTACCAACTAAAATCTTGAAACTGGATAAATAGTATGGATTTTCCGCTGTACAAAATGTCGATAGATATAACTTGTGGCTAGTTAAATAAGTGAATCTTTAATTATTTGTTTATTCTATTTTAAAAAAATATAAATTTATTTATTTTATTTAAGTATATTTATTATCAGGATGAACCTGTACTTGTGTTTTTGATAAGGTTGTTCACTGCATTAATCCTGCGCTAATGCATTTTATGTTGGGTAATTCAATATATTGTTCAAAAAATGTAGTAGGAGGAAGAGGAATATTAGTATATTACATTACATGAGTAGATTCCATAGTTAACATCGCCGTACAATTCCTGTTCCCACCTTAGAAGCAAAAACGAACTCAAAACCTCAATGAGAGTTGTTTAACAACAGACAAATTACGGATGACGAATCCGAGAAAATGCTCTTTTATGACCCTATCTATCTGTTTATCACAGCCACACTCCTGCTTCTTATTCTTACACAGCTGATTGAGACACAAGAGCACACAGTCAAATTGGTGATTTGATGGGCTGAGGTAAATTTGGAACAAGTGCAAAATAAGTGTTGTCTTGGCAATGAACGGAATTTGATCAAAATTGGAGGAAAACTCTATAATAAGTGGATTTTGAAATACATCGATATTATTAGTGCAAAAATGATAGTCGAAGGATTTGCTATTAGAGATTTTAAATACCGAATTCCGATGCTTTATTAATCAAAACATAAAGTTGGGTAATTCTGATCGTTTGTAAAAACATTCGTATTTGTGTTAAGGAATCCAGCGGCCCAGCATCAGAATAAGAAACAAATTAATTAATTAGTAGAAGCAGTATATTTTTTGTAGTGGAGGAGCAGAAACAATTGACCCCTCAACTATATCTATTTGAGAAGTAAAACCGGCTACGTCGGAACCATTCCAAAGTTATGAAGTCATATGCGGCTGGGGACAGAGTACAAGAATGTATAATATTTGGTTCCTATGGCTGGCAGGCAGTACAAGGATAAACAACATTGTCTTAAATAAACCAAATTCCTCGTGCCCATCGCCATTCCTGTCGTTGTTCAAATGCTAGAAGCAACTACTACAGACACAACATAATAAGCCAAAAAAGGCATGGATGCTATTTATACGAGCTTGAGAATTGAGAGTGAGTTCAGATAGAAGGCTAGACAAGCAGGAGCAAAGAGTGAAGAATATAGGAAAAAGATGGAGCAAATTATCAAGGAAGAGAAGCTGAACATGGCAATGAGAATGGTAAAGAGTGAAGAGAACCTGGGACGGCGTGAAGCTAGATGTGTCAAACGTAGACGAAGAGAAGTAGTTGCTGATATTCTCAATTGCAATGGTGAGCAGAAGGAAGCTGATGGAACATCAGCAGCAACAACTGTGAAGAGAAGTTCGAGGTTTCGTGGCGTGAGCAAGCATAGATGGACAGGCAGGTATGAAGCACACCTGTGGGACAAACTCTCCTGGAATGTTACTCAGAAGAAAAAGGGGAAACAAGGTATCTTACATTACACTACATCTTCTCATCTGTTCTTTCATGTAAGAGGAATACTAGTGCCTGACACGGAATTTTTAATTTTCTTTCGTGGTTTCTGATCGGGGATGGAACGAAAATGGCAGTTTATCTTGGTGAGTACATTTCAGTCTTAAAGTTTGAAAGTATCGGTGTTCGTTTTTATATTTTTGTATAAGGTTTTTTGTTGGGACTTAATTATTTATCAATGTTCTTCAGGGGCTTATGACGATGAAGAAGCCGCAGCAAGAGCCTACGACTTAGCAGCACTTAAGTATTGGGGAACATCTACTTTCACCAATTTTCCTGTATGATAACCGGCAATTTGTCCTGTTGAACACTTTTCTCCACTTCATACAAACCCCAGATTCTTACCAACTTTCTTGATATATTCGGCAGATCTCTGATTATGAAGCGGAGATTGAAATTATGCAGGCCGTTACAAAGGAAGAGTATCTAGCTTCACTCAGAAGGTAAGATTGTTTTATCTAATTTTGTGTAGTCAAAAGTTTCACGTGTTCATATGGACGCAATATTAGCATACAAGAAGCAATGGTGACCCTGTTGATCATGGTTCTGCAGAAAAAGTAGCGGCTTTTCAAGAGGGGTTTCGAAGTATAGAGGAGTTGCAAGGTACATATAAACAACCACTAATTGTATATACAAAGTCAGTTTCATGATTGATATATTCTAGCAGATAACTTAACATGTAGATGGAAAAAATGCAGACACCATCACAATGGAAGATGGGAAGCGAGGATAGGAAGGGTTTTCGGAAACAAGTACCTCTACCTTGGCACTTACAGTGAGTAATCTGCACCCAAATTGGAACCAACAGAATAGCACCAAAAAGTAAACTTTCACCTGATGCTAACGTTGAGATTTTGCTCACAGGTACACAAGAAGAAGCCGCTCGTGCTTATGATATTGCAGCAATAGAGTACAGAGGGATCAATGCTATCACCAACTTTGACTTGAGCACCTACATCAGATGGTTAAAACCCGGAGCAAACATTTCAGTGCCTGCTCAAGAATCAAAACTGCCATTTTCATCCCCTTTCCTAACAGGAGAAGAAGCCCTTTCTACCGGTTTAAAAAGAAAAGCTTTTAGTGCGGAAGACCTGCAAGAGACATTTGTCAGCAACCTTCCTATCAGTCCATGTAGCAGATCTTCTCCAACAGCCCTCGGCCTGCTCCTCCGGTCCTCTGTGTTCAGGGAACTCGTTGAGAAGAATTCAAATGTCTCGGAAGAAGAAACTGATGGTGAAAACAACAGAAACCTGACACGGGTTGGCAGTGACGATGAGTATGGAGGGATCTTTTGTGATGGAAGTGAAGATATCCCGTTTGCAGTTTCTACGAATGGGCACAGCATTGAGTTGCAAGAACAACTCCACTTCGACTACAATCCAGACACCATGGGGAGAGACAACATAGGCATGGCCACTACTTACTAGTCATTAGATGCCATCATTTTGAGGTCTGTGTATGTATAAATGTGAAGAGAATATATTTAGTCTCAGGAACACTTTAGTAATCTTATTTAGAATTCCAGTTGGGGGAGAAATGTGGTTCATTTTTCCGATATTAGGGAACTGGTGAATGTAAAACAACCAAAACTAATATCACTATCCATTACATGAAGATTGTTAGAGCTCCCTTTACATATAAATTCCACAAAGTCTTCATTATTTTGAAATCCAATAGCATCAAGAGAACATCTGAAAATTACAGACCAAATAATAATCAGAAGCAGCCTGGCAAATTAATCAGTACAAGGTAACACATTATATCCTGATAATTCCCCCCCATGAACCAGAACCACAGAACCATCAACTTGTTGGCCAACTGAGCAAATTCAAAATCCATACGAACGTAAGATGGACTTGATGCATGTTAGAGTGTATACCAAAATCTCAGAGCAAAATACACAATTTAAGATTTATCAAGCATCATTATTTCAGGCTACGAAGGTGACAGATGTACTTCAGAAGAGGATTTGAAGCAAATCAATGTTAAGTCAAACTGCAATTCTTTTGCTTGGAAAACTGAATTATACATTCTGAGCAAGTGTACCAACTCTCCTTTTGAAATACAGATGTATGAATCCAAACACACATAGCCTGACACTATCAAAACTTTAAAACTGTTTTCTCTTGCTTCGAAATAATTTCTCTCTTTTTGCGTACACATAAAGCAAAGCAAAGAAAGCTCCACCAGAGAGCAAAAGAGATGTCCATGGGAGTGGTGGATCCCTGAAACACACAAGCGATGCCTCCAATTCTTGGGATGCATGATAAACAAGAGTGTGGATAGCATATAGATCGTGGTCTGAAGATCTCAGATAATATAGCGCCATCTCATAATCAAAGTGTGACATAGCAGAAATTGACTTGTCCAGCTTGTACCTGAACAAGTTCCACCTCTGTATAAATTCATAATGTCGATTCTGTTTCAGAAGTTTTCTGTCCCCACCATGTGCAGCGATCGACTCAAGAACATCAATTCCACTAGTAATGCTGTAATTCAATGACGTCAAAAGAACATTTCTCCTAGCGGCATCCTTCTGAACAAAGGATAAAGAAGATATCTCCGAGAATGGTCCAAATGGTGTTTGTCCAACACTCCACGTGTAGTCCACAAGAGAACTATTATGCCTAGGGCTCCAAACAAGATGTGTTGGTGAAACCCCCCACATGCTCTGCAAAATGGAACCTACAAGTGGTCTTTCGAGTTCCCGAGTCTGTGTGAACACATGATGCCCATTGCAACTGTAATCACTCACAGTCTGGGTACTCTTGGTCCTAACTGCAATGACCATATCCTTAAATGCCACAGACTGGTGATACCGATCAAGCAACAGTATTGTATTGACTTCAAGATCAAAAACATATACAGGTAGAACTCTACCAAACTCTTCCTCAGGCAGCTTGCCTACCCTTCTAAACTCATCAACTGATTCCAAGATTGTTTGATGTAATTGCTTCGAGTCCAAATACTCGCTCACAATCAAAGTATAATTATCAAACAAGTACCTAGAAGTGTACGAAGTGGTTGCTCTTGCAATCGTGAATGAGCATATTGGGCACTCAGAAAATTTTACCTCATACTTCTTAAAACTCAAACTCTGATCCCCCAATAATAATCCACGGTCATTAACCTCATCCATAAAAGTTCTCTCTATTGACTTCCAATCCAACCCAAAACTACCACCATCACCATGTATATGAATAAATTCAACAATCAATTTATCCTCAAACGGCACAGGAATTCTCAAAGAGGGTACAAGGAGTACCTGATAAGCACTCCACACCAATGAAGCTAAGTCCGAAAGCAGTGCTTTTTGCGACTTTGGTCGGCCATGGAGAGCAGCTAATGGATGAAACTCACCTTTCGGCAAAACCCCATCACCGGATAAAGCAGGCCCATAATCGACCGGTCCAGCTCCCAAATCAATCCACAAGTATCGATCATTTCCAGTCCAAATGCTGCCCAAGCATTTGGTAAAACCCGGAGAGCTGTCCCCAGGAGTATAGCTGTAAGCATAAGGTTTTGGCTGTGATCCAAGATGGATAATGTAGATGTGAAACGAGTTGATGGGCTTCTCTTTTTCGAAATCTTGTCGAATAATTTCATCGATAAGGGAGTAGGGGACAGCAGAGAGCGGGGATCGGAGAGAAGAGGGGGCAGACGCAAGGTGGGAATTGAGGGCGGAGGTGAGGGAGGTGGAGAGAGAGGGAGGGGAGAGGGAAGCAGAGAGGTGGAGGGAGTGGGACAGGGAGAGATGGTGGCCGGAGGAGGAGAATGGGGTGATGACGTGGAAAAGATCGGAGGAGACGGCGGAGGAGAGGAAGGAGGAGAGAAGGGAAGGGGCGGATGAAGAGAAGGTGGGTCCCACTAAGTGGAGGGTGATGGGGATGGGAAGATTGAGGGAGAGGAGGGAGGAGGCGATGGGGGGACGAGCGGGAGAGGCATGGGAGAGAGGGGTTTTGAGAGAGGAAGGGAGGAAGAGGAAGGAATCATTGGTGGCATGTGGATCTTTGCGGAATTGTTGGGTGAGAAAGGAATCGAGGCCGATGATTGGGGCGGCGCCGGCGGGGATGAGGAAGAGGAGGAGGAGGAGAGGGAGGAGCACCGTGGCTCGGGGTTGGGGCATTCTGGTGATGTGACTGCTGAGCTTGAGGGGTTTGGGGATCTGAGTTCAACGGAAATGATTAAACGAAGTAGAAGTAGAGTGAGCGAAGGAAGTTTGTCAACAATACCTACACTACATATTCATGTTTTATTCCTAATCTTCCCAATTTTCCATTGAAGAACAAGAAATCTTCATAATTGACTACTTTGAGGCGAAATCATCAACTGAACGCCCTTCAAAATAAAATTTAAAATCTAATTATCTATTTCATGTTTTATTTTATTTATATATACGTACATGTGAATCCTCCATCTTAATCATAATCTTCCAATTTTTCCATTGAAGAACAAGAAATTTGTCATAATTGACTACTTTTAGACAAAATCTTCAACTGAACGCCCTTCAAAGTAAAATTTAAATTCTGATTTATATATATATATAGATTTGAGCAATTGTAGTTTTGAATCAAATAATTTGCGAAAATTTTAATTTAAAATGGTATTGCCGTTTTGTTACCTTTAAACTTTATAACATCAATTCTGGGGTTGCGACATGACCTTGGATCAAATGATGCAATTCGATCCAAACAATATAACTTATTCCCCAATTTTGAATCTTCTTGATGAATTTGTTTGTGCAATAAATGAGTTCCTATTTATCCTTGTATACATGCTAGAGATCAAGACGCATGTAAAAACATGCATTTAAAAGCAAATGCATTACTTATCAGCTTTGCACATATAACTATCAGCATCAATATTTGTTTGTGCAATAAATGAGCTCCAATTTATCCTCGTATACATACTAGAAATCACGACGCATGTAAAAACATGCATTACTTACTGGCGTCGCACATATAACCACCCTGTATTAACAAAAACTTCGGCAGCCGGGTCCCTTATTTTGTAGTGCATGTCAATTTTGCTCGAATTTAGCTTCGACTAGTAAGATGGCAAAACTGAGGTTCCTTTGGGGTTTGATTAGCAAAATTATTTACAAGCTCATCATAACAAAGCAAGGATCAATAATCGTCCATTCCGTAGGGATTCTCAACCTTGACCTACAAGGGGAACAAACTATGCCAGCTCAAGCTAGAACCCACTTAGAAGGTCAGGAATGAGCGACTGAACAGGCAGAGAGCTGGTCTCTTAGCCAAAGCCAATAGTTTCCAATTTTCCACGGTTCACTACTACTGCCAGTCTAATTCTTCTGAATCACTGTCTGAATGGGGACCCCAGAACTTGGAAACGGCTGAACTATTTGCTTCAGATCGATTCGATGAAACATGACAGGTAGCAACCCTGAAGTCTCTGAAACGCACAATGGTGTTTTCTTGGTCGTCACCACTGGCAGTAACAATACGACATCCATCCACAGCCATTGCCGAGCATCCTAAGCCTTCCGCCATTCTATCTTGAGGTGAACAAATCAAAGAATTTGTCCGTGTACCAGTATTGGCTTCCCAAACATTGACAAGAGGATCATCTGGTCCGCCCGTAACAACTTTGTGTAGATCCATGTGCAATAGCTTTACAGGGCCGACATGTCCATCCAATTCAGCACTTGGTTCTACTTTGACTGTATTGGAAACTCTCCTGGTGTCCCAGAGAAGCGCTCTGCGAACAATTTGCAGATATATTAACCTTTAGCTTTATGTCTTAACAAGTTAGCAAGTAGTCAAACTACATGTAAATTTGCGATAATGTGCAGTCATTACCTGCCAGTTCCACCAGTACAAAGTAAGGACTTTGAGGGCAAAAATTCAAATGAATGTATTTGTGCTTGCTGGACCAATGTGAAGACTCTATGCATTGTTCTCAAATCAATTGCAATTACAGAGGACCCAGCAGCAACATAGACCAGTTTCTCATGGCATTTCATACCCACAGGTGAGAGAGGTATAGATGTCATTCCAACACAACATAAAGAACGAATAGAAGATGACGCTGATGTGGTATCCCAAACCCTAACCTATCAGAGAGTAGAAGTGAGAATAGTGACGCCTAGCAAGATACATATAGACTCAGATTTAACACACCTATGTATCACGAAATCACATAGTTCAATCAGATGTCATATGTACTGATACTATTGTTCTTTTCAACAAGGAATTTCAATTATTATATAGTTCTTGAATATGACTTATTGAAAAAGAAACTTTCATATTGTTTTTTATTAAATACTGTTATGAGAAGGATATGATGGATCTTCTAAAATTAATCTCTTTCTGTTTTATATCGAGCACACTAAAAATAATATGTAGTATGAATCATTAAGGTATTTTATGAAACACTTTCTTTGAGAAAAAACCAAGAGTTTATTTCATTCTTTATTCTTTTTTGTGGGTAGGCAAAAGCAATTTTTTTAATATGTTCAGCTTAAGTCACCCCTGCAATAAAAAAGCGCAATAATATTATACTTTTAGGTGAAGTAATAAAACAACGCAATTTATTAATAATAAAACAAGTTTAAAGATACTACATGACACACCATCTAAAGTTTTCTTATAAGATTCAAACTCATAATCATATCAATTTTTATCAATTAACTTACTTTATACATAGTCTAAGCATGTCGAATATTGTGGTATACTGAACTTGAAATGCTGCTACGATATCAAAATAAAAATAATAAAAATCTAATATATTTACAGGTATTTCTTGGAGAAATTATATATAGTTCTAAGATAATTTGCTCCATTGTAAGAAACTTTTATTCATAAATACTAAAATTTTTTATTTCTATGTAAGTAATACTTTTTATTAGTGCATCCCATTTTATATATAAATAGATTTCTTAATCTTTTCATAGAATCTAAAATAACTCCTTGTTTGCATTACCTTATTTTATAATTTTTCATTAAATTGATTCATGATATAATTAAATAAAATTGTAGTACATTATATCGATTTTTTAAAAAACTTTTAAATATTAGTAAAATATAATATAACATAAAAACTTATTCCCATTATATGAATAACTTGAATAAGTAGAAGTAATTAGATATAAAGTTTGATTATCCAAGAATTTAAGATTAATCATAGAAGATATTCAAAATGAGTATCTAGCTAACTTAAGTAAATGATCTTAGAAGCTATGTGTTATCTTGAAAAACTCAAAATTTATATAACATGTTGGCATGCATATATTTCACTTCAAACAGCTACGAAATTTTGAAATACTCAATATATTTGTTTTTTGTTCAGAAATTATGGAAATACAATGAATACACCTAATCCATCTATCTCTCTATATATATATATGAAAAATATTAATGGATAAGTAATCGCTACAGAAAATTTGACAAATATAGTTAACAAAGAATACTCTTAAAAATAGGTCGAAATGTCAAGTAATTATATATATGAAAAAAATTTGTATCTATGGAATGTACCTGCATACCCAAATATATGCAGTAAGAACCGGTAAGAAAAAGCACACATTTTAATACTAAAAAATCAAAATAAATATTTTCTGTACATAATTTTTTTTAATCATATTGGCTTTTTAACTATAAAATTTATTGATCCACCAAATGAGTGAAAAATATTCCAAAAGAATATTTGAAAAAAACTATTATTGTTGAAAACTAAAAATACTTGTATATAGCAATAATAGTTTTATTGTTATTTATATTTACAGTAATTAAATTATTTTTAATTTATTGAGCTTTAGATTTAACACTATCTTATAAAATTGTAATGTTTTTCAAAAACATTTGCAATACATGCAACGTGCATAGAGTACTAGTGAAAAGAAACAATATACAACAAGAATAAGAAATTGACTCCAGCACTGGTAGACAATGAGAAAAATTTGAAAGATATGTAGATGCAGAGAAGAATACCTTGCCATTCCTTGAAATGCTAACCAGCAGAGATGTTTTATGCCTGGCAGAAACCAAAAAGACGATTTAGTATATCTTACGTAACTGAAGGACTGCTCATAAACAAGCACATGCAAGACACAGCGTGCGTGAAGATATAATCCTCTTGTAGATTCAGATACATTTGGCCAGAAAAATTTATGATTGGAACAATTAATTGTATAATATCCAAATACATGAAATGCAAAACAATCACCAACCAACGTTTCTTGCATGCCATCAGGGGATAAAACAGCATTAAAGCAAGAGAAATGCTTGATGTACGTAGAGCACCAAATGAGCCTACCCAGCAACTGACATTAGTGACACAGCTTTTTCATGTCCGTAAAGTGTAGCTTTCAGTGCATGCTGGCCTCGCTTTCCAGAGGAGTTGATGGACCAGAGGCGAACAGTACCATCTTCACCTCCACTAGCAAACAGTTTCCCATTATCATCGCCCAATAGTTCATTTGAGAGGGTCAACACTGGGCCATGATGACCTTTGAAGCATCGGCTCCCTCCCTAACAAATCAGTGGGACATGGACTTAATGGGTATTTCAAGTGTAACTAATCCAAGTTTACTTCTATTTATCAACCATGGAATGATATTAACAACCACATTTTAAGGTTGTGTAAATTGGGACTGGGGAGTGATTTAAGTAAACTAAAACCTGCAGACTATACAGTATTCATAATTAAAATCAAATATATATACTTTTGCAATACCTTTGACCATAGGCGAATAAAATGGTCATTACTTGATGTTATCAGAACATTATCATCTTTTTCAGACTCACTTTGATGTAGATACGCCTCACCGAGTGAAAACAATCTGCAGACCAACAATTTTGCTGAATAGTCACAAAACAATTTGTTATGGAACAATAAATAAACTGAAAGCACAACTTCCAGAAGACATCTGGCCATGTCACTTGTATTACACTAACACATCCTATATGGATAATCTCTCATACGATACATAGGTCAACTTCAAAATGTACTCGCTCTTCTAGACAACTTCAAGGACAAGACAAGGAACTGCAAATTCTACACAACGTGATATTAATGTACTAGAGAAGAGAAACAAAGAAATGCCTACCTCATACAAGTGATTCTAGCATTATGGTTACCACGAGTCAGAAAAGAGATGTTTCCGTTAATGAGGTCGTCATTGTTCAAGGTGTGTATTGATGGACCCTGCAAACATAATCTATTAGAATGAATTATGTTTGCAGGGTCCATCAATACACACCAAACATAATTCATTCTAATAGAT